>NW_027458109.1:0-114808 GCF_050624435.1 Tenrec ecaudatus
CCTAGCCTCAGGCTAGGACATGCCTAGGCTCAGGCTAGGGCACCCCTAGGTTTAAGGTAGGGCACCCTTAGGCTTAGGCTAAGGCTAGGGCTCCCCTAGCCTCAGGCTAGGGCACCTCTAGACTCAGGCTGGGGCAGGCTAGGGCACCCCTAAGTTTAGGGTAGGGCAAATCTAGGCTTAGGCTAAGGCTAGGGCTCCCCTAGCCTCAGGCTAGGACATGCCTAGGCTCAGGCTAGGGCACCCCTAGGCTTAAGGTAGGGCACCCCTAGGATTAGGCTAAGGCTAGGGCTCCCCTAGCCTCAGGCTAGGGCACCCCTACGCTCAGGTTGGGCACACCTAGGCTTAGGCTAGGGCACCCCTAGGCTTAGGCTAAGGCTAGGGCTCCCCTAGCCTAAGGCTATGGTACCCCTAGGCTTATGCTATGGTAACTCTAGGCTTAGGCTAGGGCACCCCTAGGCTTAGGCTAAGGCTATGTCTCCCCTAGGCTCAGGCTAGGGCACCTCTAGACTCAGGCTAGGGCAGGCTAGGGCACCCCTAGGTTTAAGGTAGGGCAATCCTAAGCTTAGGCTAAGGCTAGGGCTCCCCTAGCCTAAGGCTAGGGTACCCCTACGCTCAGGTTGGGCACACCTAGGCTTAGACTAGGGCACACCTAGGCTTAGGTTTAGGCTAGGGCTCACCTAGCCGAAGGCTAGGGAACCCCTAGGCTTAGGCTAGGGCACCCCTAGGTTTAGGGTAGGGCAATCCTAGGCTTAGGCTAAGGCTAGGGCTCCCCTAGCCCCAGGCTAGGGCACCCCTACGCTCAGGCTAGGGCACCCCTAGGTTTAGGCTAGGGCTCCCCTAGCCAATGGCTAGGGCACTCCTAGGCTTAGGCTAGGGCACCCTAGGCTTAGGCTAGGGCAACCCTATTCTTGGCTAGGGCACCCCTATGCTTAGGCTAGGGCACTCCTAGGCTTAGGCTAGGGCACCCCTAGTTTTAGGCTAGGGCACCCCTATGCTTAGGCTAGAGAACCCCTAGCTTAGGCTAGGGCTCCCCTAGGCTTAGGCTAGGGCACCCGTAGGCTTAGGCTAGGGCACCCCTAGGCTCAGGCTAGGGCACCACTACGCTCAGGTTGGGCACACCTAGGCTTAGGCTACGGCACCCCTAGGCTTAGGCTACGGCACCCCTAGGCTTAGGCTAAGGCTAGGCCTCCCCTAGCATAAGGCTAGGACACCCCTAGGCTTAGGCTAGGGCTCCCCGAGCCTAAGGCTAGGGCATCCCTAGGCTTAGGCTAGGGCACCCCTAGGCTTAGGCTAAGGCTAGAGCTCCCCTAGCATAAGGTTAGGGCACCCCTAGGCTTAGGCTAGGACACCCCAAGGCTTAGGCTAGGGCACCCCTAGGCTTAGGCTATTGCATCACTAGGCTTAGGATAGGGCACCCCTAGGCTTAGGCTAAGGCTAGCGCTCCCGTAGTCTAAGGTAGGGCACCCCTAGGCTTAGGCTAGGACACCCAAGGCTTAGGCTAGGGCACCCCTAGGCTTAGGCTAAGGCACCCCTAGGCTTAGGCTAGAGCACCTCTCGGCTTAGGCTAAGGCTAGGGTTCTCCTAGCCTAAGGCTAGGGCACCCCTGGGATCAAGCTAGGGCACCCATAGAGTTAGATTAGGGCACCCCCAGACATAGGCTAAGACTAGGGCTCCCGTAGCCTAAGGCTAGGGCACCCCTAGGCTTAGGCTAGGGCACCCCTAGGCTTAAGCTAAGGCTACAGCTCCCCTAGCCTCAGTCTAGGGCACCTCTAGACTCAGGCTAGGGCAGGCTAGGGCACCCCTAGGTTTAGGGTAGGGCAAACCTAGGCTTAGGCTAAGGCTAGGGCTCCCCTAGCCTCAGGCTAGGGCACGCCTAGGCTCAAGCTAGGGCAACCCTAGGCTTAAGGTAGGGCACCCCTAGGCTTAGGCTAAGGCTAGGGCTCCCCTACCCTCAGGCTAGGGCACCCCTACGCTCAGGTTGGGCACACCTAGGCTTAGGCTAGGGCACCCCTAGGCTTAGGCTAAGGCTAGGGCTCCCCTAGCCTAAGGCTAGGGAACCCCTAGGCTTAGGTTAGGGTACCTCTAGGCTTAGATTTGGGCACCCCTAGACTTAGGCTAGGGCACCCCTAGGCATAGGCTGGGGCACCCCTAGCTTACGCTAAGGCTAGGGCTCCCCTAGCCTAAGGCTAGGGCACCACTAGGCTTAGGCTAGGGCACCCCTAGGCTTAGGCTAGGGCACCCCTAGGCTTAGGCTAGGGCACCTCTAGGCTTAGGCTAGGGCACACCTAGGCTTGGGCTAAGGCTACGGCTCCTCTAGCCTCAGGCTAGGGCACCTCTAGACTCAGGCTAAGGCAGGCTAGGGCACCCCAAGGTTTAGGGTAGGGCAATCCCAAGCTTAGGCTAAGGCTAGGGCTCCCCTAGCCTCAGGCTAGGGCACGCCTAGGCTCAGGCTAGGGCACCCCTAGGCTCAGGCTAGGGCACCCCTAGGCTTAGGCTAGGGCACCCCTAGGCTTAGGCTAAGGCTAGGGCTCCCCTAGCCTAAGGCTAGTGCATCCCTAGGCATAGGCTAAGGCACCCCTAGGCTTAGGCTAGGGCATCCCTAGGTTTAGGGTAGGGCAATCCTAGGCTTAGGCTAAGGCTAGGGTTCCCCTAGCCTCAGGCTAGGGCACCCCTAGGCTCAGGCTAGGGCACCCCTATGCTTAGGCTAGGGAACCCCTAGGCTTAGGCTAAGGCTAGGGCTCCCCTAGCCTAAGGCTAGGGCACCCCTAGGCTTAGGCTAGGGCTCCCCGAGCCTAAGGCTAGGGCACCCCTAGGCTTAGGCTAGGGCACCCTAAGCTCAGGCTAGGGCACCCGAAGCCTAAGGCTAGGGCACCCCTACGCTCAGGTTGGGCACACCTAGGCTTAGACTAGGGCACACCTAGGCTTAGGTTTAGGCTAGGGCTAACCTAGCCTAAGGCTAGGGCACCCCTAGGCTCAGGCTAGGGCACCCCTAGGCTTAGGCTAGGGCACTCCTAGGCTTAGGCTAGGGCACCCCTAGTTTTAGGCTAGGGCACCCCTATGCTTAGGCTAGGGAACCCCTAGCTTAGGCTAGGGCACCCCTAGGCTTAGGCTACGGCACCCCTAGGCTTAGGCTAGGGCACCCATAGTCTTAGGCTAAGGCTAGGGCTCCCCTAGCCGAAGGCTAGGGCACCACTAGGCTTAGGCTAGCGAACACCTAGGCTTAGGTTAGGGCACCCCTAGGCTTAGGTTTGGGCACCCATAGACTTAGTCTAGGGCACCCCTAGGCTTTGGCTGGGGCAACCCTAGGTTAGGCTAAGGCTAGGGCTCCCCTAGCCTAAGGCTAGGGCACCACTAGGCTTAGGCTAGGGCACCCCTAGGCTTAGGCTAGGGTACCCCAAGGCTTAGGCTAGGGAACCCATAGGCATAATCTAGGGCACCCATAGGCTTAGGCTAAGACCAGGGCTCCTCTAGCCTAACGCTAGGGCACCCCTAGGCTTACGCTAGGGCACCCCTAGGCTTAGGCTAGGGCACCTCTAGGCTTAGGCTAGGGCACCCCTAGGCTTAGGTTAAGGCTAGGGCTCCCCTAGACTAAGGCTAGGGCACCCCTAGGCTCAGGCTAGGGCACCCCTAGGCTTAGGCTAGGGTACCCCTAGGCTTATGCTAGTGTACCCCTAGGCTTAGGCTAGGGCACCCCTAGGCTTAGGCTAAGGCTACGGCACCCCTAGACTCAGGCTATGGCACCCCTAGGCTTAGGCTAGGGCACCCCTAGGCTTAGGCTAGGGCACCCTAGGCTTAGGCTAAGGCTACAGCTCCCCTAGCCTCAGGCCAGGGCATCCATAGACTCATGCTTGGGCACCCCTAGGCTTTGGCTAGGGCATCCCTAGGTTTAGGCTAAGGCTAGGGCTCCCCAGGCCTCAGGCTAGGACACCCCTAGGCTCAGGCAAGGGCAAACCTAGACTTAGGCTAGGGCACCCCTAGGCATAGGCTAAGGCTAGGGTTCCCCTAGCCTAAGGCTAGGACACCCCTAGGCTCAGGCTAGGGCACCCCTAGGCTTAGGCTAGGGCACCCCTAGGCATAGGCTAAGGCTAGGGCTCCCCTAGCTTAAGGCTAGGGCACCCCTAGGCTAAGGCTAGGGCACCCCAAGGCTTAGGCTAAGGCTACCTCTCCCCTAGCCTCAGGCTAGGGCACCCGTAGACTCAGGGTATGGCACCACTAGGCTTAGGCTAGGGCACCCCTAGGCTTAGGCTAAGGCTAGGGCTCCCCTAGCCTAAGGCTAGGACTCCCTTAAGCTCAGGCTAGGACACCCATAGGCTTAATCTAGGGCACCCATAGGCTTAAGCTAAGACTAGGGCTCCTCTAGCCTAACGCTAGGGCACCCATAGGCTTAGGCTAGGGCACCCCTAGGCTTAGGCTAGGGCACCTCTAGGCTTAGGCTAGGGCACCCCTAGGCTTAGGCTAAGGCTAGGGCTCCCCTAGCTAAGGCTAGGGCACTCCTAGGCTTAGGCTAGCGCAGCCATAGGCTAAGGCCAGGGCTCCCGTAGCCTAAGGCCTGGTCACCCCTAAGCTTAGGCTAGGGCACCCCTAGGCTTAGGCTAGGGCACCCCTAGGCTTAGGCTAGGGCACCCCTAGGCTTAGGCTAAGGCTATGGCTCCCCTAGCCTCAGGCTAGGGCACCTCTAGACTCAGGCTAGGGCAGGCTAGGGCACGCCTAGTCTCAGGCTAGGGCACCCCTAGGCTTAAGGTAGGGCACCCCTAGGCTTAGGCTAAGGCTAGGGCTCCCCTAGCCTAAGGCTAGGGAACCCCTAGGCTTAGGTTACGGCACCCCTAGGCTTAGGTTTGGGCACCCCTAGACTTAGGCTAGGGCACCCCTAGGCTTAGGCTGGGGCACCCCTAGCTTAGGCTAAGGCTAGGGCTCCCCTAGCCTAAGGCTAGGGCACCTCTAGGCTTAGGCTAGGGCACCCCTAGGCTTAGGCTAGGACACCCATAGGCTTAATCTAGGGCACCCATAGGCTTAAGCTAAGACTAGGGCTCCTCTAGCCTAACGCTAGGGCACCCCTAGGCTTAGGCTAGGGCACCCCTAGGCTTAGGCTAGGGCACTTCTAGGCTTAGGCTAGGGCACCTCTAGGCTTAGGCTAAGGCTAGGGCTCCCCTAGCCTAAGGCTAGGGCACCCCTAGGCTCAGGCTAGGGCACCCCTAGGCTTAGGCTAGGGTACCCCTAGGCTTATGCTAGGGTACCTCTAGGCTTAGGCTAGGGCACCCATGGCTTAGGCTAAGGCTACGGCTCCCCTAACCGCAGGCTAGGGCACCTCTAGACTCAGGCTAGGGCAGGCTAGGGCACCCCTAGGTTTAGGGTAGGGTAATCCTAAGCTTAGGCTAAGGCTAGGGCTCCCCTAGCCTCAGGCTAGGGCACGCCTAGGCTCAGGCTAGGGCACCACTAGGCTTAGGCTAGGGCACCCCTAGGCTTAGGCTAAGGCTAGGGCTCCCCTAGCCTAAGGCTAGGGCACCCCTAGGCTTAGGCTAGGGCACCCCTAGGGTTAGGCTAGGGCATCCCTAGGTTTAGGGTAGGGCAATCCTAGGCTTAGGCTAAGGCTAGGGCTCCCCTAGCCTCAGGCTGGGGCACCCCTAGGCTCAGGCTAGGGCACCCCTATGCTTAGGCTAGGGAACCCCTAGGCTTAGGCAAAGGCTAGGGCTCCCCTAGCCTAAGGCTAGGGCACCCCTAGGCTTAGGCTAGGGCACCCCTAGGTTTAGGCTAAGGCTAGGGCTCCACTAGCCTAAGGCTAGGGCACCCCTAGTCTTAGGCTAGGGCACCCTTGGCTTAGACTAGGGCACCCCTATTCTTAGGCTAGGGCACCCCTACTCTTAGGCTAGGGCACTCGTAGGCATAGGCTAGGGCACCCCTAGGCTTAGGCTAGGGCACCCCTAGTGTTAGGCTAGGGCACCCCTAGGCTTAGGCTAGGACACCCCTAGGCTTATTCTAGGGTACCCCTAGTGTTAGGCTAGGGCACCCCTAGGCTTAGGCTAGGGCACCCCTAGGCTTAGGCTAGGCAATCCCTAGGCTTAGGTTAGGGCACCCCTAGGCTTAGGCTTGGGCACCCTTAGACTTAGGCTAGGGCAACCATAGGCTTAGGCTATGGCTAGGGCTACTCTAGCCTAACACTAGGTCACCCCTAGGCTTCGGCTAGGGCACCACTAGGCTTAGGCTAGGGAACCCCTAGGCTTTGGGTAAGGCTACCGCTCCCCTAGCCTCAGGCTAGGGCACCCGTAGACTCAGGGTATGGCACCACTAGGCTTAGGCTAGGGCACCCTTAGGCTTAGGCTAAGGCTAGGGCTCCCCTAGCCTAAGGCTAGGACTCCCTTAGGCTCAGGCTGGGGCACCCCTAGGCTTAGGCGAGGGCACCCCTAGGCTAAGGCTAAGGCTAGGGCTCCCCTAACTAAGGCTAGGGCACCCCTTGGCTTAGGCTAGGGCAGCCATAGGCTAAGGCTTGGGCTGCCCTAGCCTAAGGCCTGGGCACCCCTAAGCTTAGGCTAGGGCACCCCTAGGCTTACGCTAGGGCACCCCTAGGCTTAGGCTTGGGCACCCCTAGGCTTAGGCTAAGTCTATGGCTCCCCTAGCCTCAGGCTAGGGCACCTCTAGACTCAGGCTAGGGCAGCCTAGGGCACCCCTAGGTTTAGGGTAGGGCAATCCTAGGCTTACGCTAAGGCTAGGGCTCCCCTAGCCTCAGTCTAGGGCACCCCTAGGCTCAGGGTAGGGCACCCCTAGCCTTAAGGTAGGGCACCCCTAGGCTTAGGCTACAGCTAGGGCTCCCCTACCCTCAGGCTAGGGCACCCCTACGCTCAGGTTGGGCAAACCTAGGCTTAGGCTATGCACCCCTAGGCTTAGGCTAAGGCTAGGGCTCCCCTAGCCTAAGTCTAGGGAACCCCTAGGCTTAGGTTAGGGCACCCCTAGGCTTAGATTTGGGCACCCCTAGACTTAGGCTAGGGCACCCCTAGACTTAGGCTGGGGCACCCCTAGCTTAGGCTAAGGCTAGGGCTCCCCTAGCCTAAGGCTAGGGCACCACTAGGCTTAGGCTAGGGCACCCCTAGTCTTAGGTTAGGACACCCCTAGGCTTAGGCTAGGGTACCCCAAGGATTAGGCTAGGGCACCCATAGGCTTAATCTAGGGCACCCATAGGCTTAGGCTAATACTAGGGCTCCTCTAGCCTAACGCTAGGGCACCCCTAGGCTTAGACTAGGGCACCCCTAGGCTTAGGCTAGGGCACCTCTAGGCTTAGGCTAGGGCACCTCTAGGCTTAGGCTAAGGCTAGGGCTCCCCTAGCCTAAGGCTAGGGCACCCCTAGGCTCAGGCTAGGCACCCCTAGGCTTAGGCTAGGTTACCCCTAGGCTTATGCTAGGGTACCTCTAGGCTTAGGCTAGGGCACACATGGCTTAGGCTAAGGCTACGGCTCCCCTAGCCTCAGGCTAGGGCACCTCTAGACTCAGGCTAGGGCAGGCTAGGGCACCCCTAGGTTTAGGGTAGGGCAATCTAAGCTTAGGCTAAGGCTAGGGCTCCCCTAGCCTCAGGCTGTGCATGTCTAGGCTCAGGCTAGGGCACCCCTAGGCTTAGGCTAGGGCACCCTTAGGCTTAGGCTAAGGCTAGGGCTCCCCTAGCCTAAGGCTAGGGCACCCCTAGGCTTAGGCTAGGGCACCCCTAGGGTTTGGCTAGGGCATCCCTAGGTTTAGGGTAGGGCAATCCTAGGCTTAGGCTAAGGCTAGGGCTCCCCTTGCCTCAGGCTAGGGCACCCCTAGGCTCCTGCTAGGGCACCCCTATGCTTAGGCTAGGGAACCCCTAGGCTTAGGCTAAGTCTAGGGCTCCCCTAGCCTAAGGCTAGGGCACCCCTAGGCTTATGCTAGGGCACCCCTAGGCTTAGGCTAGGGCACCCCTAGGTTTAGGCTAAGGCTAGGGCTCCCCTAGCCTAAGGCTAGGGCACTCCTAGGCTTAGGCTAGGGCTCCCCGAGCCTAAGGCTAGGGCACCCCTAGGCTTAGGTTAGGGCACCCTAGGCTTAGACTAGGGCACCCCTATTCTTAGGCTAGGGCACCCCTACTCTTAGGCTAGGGCACTCGTAGGCTTAGGCTAGGACACCCCTAGGCTTAGGCTAGGGCACCATAGGCTTAGGCTAAGGCTAGAGCTCCCCTAGCCTAAGGCAAGGGAAGCCCTAGGCTTAGGCTAGGGTACCCCTAGGTTTAGGCTAGGGAACCCCTAGGCTTAGGCTAGGGCACCCCTAGGCTTAGGCTAAGGCTACAGCTCCCCGAGCCTAAGGCTAGGGCACCCCTAGGCTTAGGCTAGGGCACCCATAGTGTTAGGCTAGGGCACCCCTAGGCTTAGGCTAGGACACCCCTAGGCTTAGGCTAGGGTACCCCTAGTGTTAGGCTAGGGCACACCTAGGCTTAGGCTAGGGCAACCCTAGGCTTAGGCTAGGCAACCCCTAGGCTTAGGTTAGGGCACCCCTAGGCTTAGGCTTTGGCACCCCTAGACTTAGGCTAGGGCAACCATAGGCTTAGGCTATGGCTAGGGCTCCTCTAGCCTAACACTAGGTCACCCCTAGGCTTAGGCTAGGGCACCACTAGGCTTAGGCTAGGGAACCCCTAGGCTTAGGCTAGGGCACTTCTAGGCTTAGGCGAGGGCACCCCTAGGCTTTGGATAAGGCTAGGGCACCCGTAGGCTCAGGCTAGGGCACCCCTAGGCTCAGGCTAGGGTACCCCTAGGCTTAAGCTAGGGCACCCCTAGGCTTAGGCTAAGGCTACGGCTCCCCTAGCCTCAGGCTAGGGCACCCCAAGACTCAGGCTATGGCACCCCTAGGCTTAGGCTATGGCACCCCAAGGATTAGGCTATGGCACCCCTAGGCTTATGCTAGGGCACCCCTAGGTTTAGGCTAAGGCTACGGCTCCCCTAGGCTCAGGCTAGGGCACACCTAGGCTTAGGCTAGGGTACCCCTAGGCTTAGGCTAGGGCACCCCTAGGCTTAGGCTAAGGCTAGGGATCCCCTAGCCTAAGGCTAGGGCACCCCAGGCTCAGGCTAGAGCACCCTTAGGCTCAGGCTAGGGCACCCCTAGGCTTAGGCTAGGGCACCCCTAGGCTTAGGCTAGGGCAGCCATGGGCTTAGGCTAGGGCAGTCATAGGCTTAGGCTAAGGCTAGGTCTCACCTTGCCTAAGGTTAGGGCACCCCTAAGCTTAGGCTCAGGTACCCCTATGCTTATTCTAAGGCTAGGGCTCCCTAGCCTAAGGCTAGGGCACCCCTAGGCTTAGGATAGGGCACCCCTAAGCTTAGGCTAAGGCTAGGGCTCCCCTAGCCTAATACTAGGGCACCACTAGGCTTACGCTAGGGCACCCCTAGGATTAGGCTAGGGCACCGCTAGGCTTAGGCTAAGGTTGGGCTCCCCTAGCCTAATACTAGGGCACCACTAGGTTAAGGCTAGGGCACCCCTAGTCTTAGGCTAGGACACCCCTAGGCTTAGGATAGGGGACCCCAAGGCTTAGGCTAGGGCACCCATAGGCTAAATTTAGGGCACCCATAGGCTTAGGCTAAGGCTAAGGCTCCTCTAGCCTAACGCTAGGGCACCCCTAGGCTTAGGCTAGGGCACCCCTAGGTTTAGGGTAGGGCACTCCTAGGCCTAGGCTAGGGCACCCCTAGGCTTAGGCTAGGGCTCCCCTAGCCTCAGGCCCGGGCACCCCTAGACTCATGCTTGGGCACCCCTAGGCTTAGGCTAGGGCAACCCTAGGCTTAGGCTAAGGCTAGGGCTCCCCTAGCCTCAGGCTAGGACACCCCTAGGCTCAGGCAAGGGCAAACCTAGGCTTAGGCTAGGGAAACCCTAGGCTTAGGATAAGGCTAGGGCTCCCCTAGCCTATGGCTAGGACACCCCTAGGCTCAGGCTAGGGCACCCCTAGGCTTAGGCTTGGGCACCCCTAGGCATAGGCTAAGGCTAGGGCTCCCCTAGCCTAAGGCTAGGCCACCCCTAGGCTAAGGCTAGTGCACCCCTAGGCTTAGGCTAAGGCTACCGCTCCCCTAGCCTCAGGCTAGGACTCCCTTAGGCTCAGGCTAGGGCACCCCTAGGCTTAGGCTAGGGCACCCCTAGGCTTAGGCTAAGGCTAGGGCTCCCCTAGCTAAGGCTAGGGCACCCCTAGGCTTAGGCTAGGGCAGCCATAGGCTAAGGCTAGGGCTCCCCTAGCCTAAGGCCTGGGCACCCCTAAGCGTAGGCTAGGGCACCCCTAGGCTTACGCTAGGGCACCCCTAGGCTTAGGCTAGGGCACCCCTCGGTTTAGGGTAGGGCAATCCTAGGCTTAGGCTAAGGCTAGGGCTCCCCTAGCCGCAGGCTAGGGCACGCCTAGGCTCAGGCTAGAGCACCCCTAGGCTTAAGGTAGAGCACCCCTAGGCTTAGGCTAAGGCTAGGGCTCCCCTAGCCTCAGGCTAGGGCACCCCTACGCTCAGGTTGGGCACACCTAGGCTTAGGCTAGGGCACCCCTAGGCTTAGGCTGGGGCACCCCTAGCTTAGGCTAAGGCTAGGACTCCCCTAGCCTAAGGCTAGGGCACCACTAGGCTTAGGCTAGGGCACCCCTAGGCTTAGGCTAGGACACCCCTAGGCTTAGGCTAGGGTACCCCAAGGCTTAGGCTAGGGCACCCATAGGCTTAATCTAGGGCACCCATAGGCTTAGGCTAAGACTAGGGCTCCTCTAGCCTAACGCGAGGGCACCCCAAGGCTTAGGCTAGGGCACCCCAAGGCTTATGCTAGCACACCTCTAGGCTTAGGCTAGGGCACCCCTAGGCTTAGGCTAAGGCTAGGCCTCCCCTAGCCTAAGGCTTGGGCACCCCTAGGCTCAGGCTAGGGCACCCCTAGGCTTAGGCTAGGGTAACCCTAGGCTTATGCTAGGGCACCTCTAGGCTTAGGCTAGGGCACCCCTAGGGTTAGGCTAAGGCTACGTCTCCCCTAGCCTCAGGCTAGGGCACCTCTAGACTCAGGCTAGAGCAGGCTAAGGCACCCCTAGGTTTAGGGTAGGGCAATCCTAAGCTTAGGCTAAGGCTAGGCCTCCCCTAGGCTCAGGCTAGGGCACGCCCAGGCTCAGGCTAGGGCACCCCTAGACCTAGGCTAGGGCACCCCTAGGCTTAGGCTAAGGCTAGGGCTCCCCTAGCCTTAGGCTAGGGCACCCATACGCTCAGGTTGGGCACACCTAGGCTTAGACTAGGGCACCCCTAGGCTTAGGCTAAGGCTAGGGCTACCCTAGCCTAAGGCTAGGGCACCCCTAGGCTTAGGCTAGGGCACCCCTAGGGTTAGGATAGGGCATCCCTAGGTTTAGGGTAGGGCAATCCTAGGCTTAGGCTAAGGCTAGCGCTCCCCTAGCCTTAGGCTAGGGCACCCCTAGGCTCAGGCTAGGGCACCCCTGTGCTTAGGCTAGGGAACCCCTAGGCTTAGGCTAAGGCTAGGGCTCCCCTAGCCTAAGGCTAGGGCACCCCTAGGCTTAGGCTAGGGCAGGCCTAGGCTTAGGCTAAGGCACCCCTAGGTTTAGGCTAAGGCTAGGGGTCCCCTAGCCTAAGGCTAGGGCACCCCTAGGCTTAGGCTAGGGCTCCCCTAGCCTAAGGCTAGGGCACCCCTAGGCTTAGGCTAGGGCACCACTAGGCTTAGGCTAGGGAACCCCTAGGCTTAGGCTAGGGCACCTCTAGGCTTAGGAGAGGGCACCCCTATGCTTTGGGTAAGGCTAGGGCACCCCTAGGCTTAGGATAGGGCACCCCTAGGCATAGGCTAAGGCTACGGCTCCCCTAGCCTCAGGCTAGGGCACCCCAAGACTCAGGCTATGGCACCCCTAGGCTTAGGCTATGGCACTCCTAGGATTAGGCTAGGGCACCCCTAGGCTTATGCTAGGGCACCCCTAGGTTTAGGCTAAGGCTACGGCTCCCCTAGGCTCAGGCTATGGTACACCTAGGCTTAGGCTAGGGTACCCCTAGGCTTAGGCTAGGGCACCCCTAGGCTAGGCTAAGGCTAGGGATCCCCTAGCCTAAGGCTAGGGCACCCTAGGCTCAGGCTAGGGCACCCCTAGGCTTAGGCTAGGGCACCCCTAGGCTTAGGCTAGGGCAGCCATGGGCTTAGGCTAGGGCAGTCATAGGCTTAGGCTAAGGCTAGGTCTTCCCTAGCCTAAGGTTAGGGCACCCCTAGGCTTAGGCTCAGGTACCCCTAGGCTTAGGCTAAGGCTAGGGCTCCCTAGCCTAAGGCTAGGGCACCCCTAGGCTTAGGCTAGGGCACCCCTAAGCTTAGGCTAAGGCTAGGGCTCCCCTAGCCTAATACTAGGGCACCACTAGGCTTACGCTAGGGCACCCCTAGGCTTAGGCTAGGGCACCCCTAGGCTTAGGCTAAGGTTGGGCTCCCCTAGCCTAATACTAGGGCACCACTAGGTTAAGGCTAGGGCACCCCTAGTCTTAGGCTAGGACACCCCTAGGCTTAGGATAGGGGACCCCAAGGCTTAGGCTAGGGCACCCATAGGCTTAATTTAGGGCACCCATAGGCTTAGGCTAAGGCTCCTCTTGCCTAACGCTAGGGCACCCCTAGGCTAAGGCTAGGGCACCTCTAGGTTTAGGCTAGGGCATCCCTAGGCTTAGGCTAGGGCACTTCTAGGCTTAGGCTAGGGCAGCCATAGGCTTAATCTAGGGCACCCATAGGCTTAGGCTACGGCTAAGGCTCCACTAGCCTAACGCTAGGGCACCCTAGGCTTAGGCTACGGCACCCCTAGGTTTAGGGTAGGGCACCCCTAGGCTTAGGCTAGGGCACTCCTAGGCCTAGGCTAGGGCACCCCTAGGCTTAGGCTAGGGCTCCCCTAGCCTCAGGCCTGGGCACCCCTAGACTCATGCTTGGGCACCCCTAGGCTTAGGCTAGGGCACCCCTAGGATTAGGCTAAGGCTACGGCTCCCCTAACCTCAGGCTAGGACACCCCTAGGCTCAGGCAAGGGCAAACCTAGGCTTAGGCTAGGGAAACCCTAGGCTTAGGATAAGGCTAGGGCTCCCCTAGCCTATGGCTAGGACACCCCAAGGCTCAGGCTAGGGCACCCCTAGGCTTAGGCTTGGGCACCCCTAGGCATAGGCTAAGGCTAGGGCTCCCCTAGCCTAAGGCTAGGGCACCCCTAGGCTAAGGCTAGTGCACCCCTAGGCTTAGGCTAAGGCTACCGCTCCCCTAGCCTCAGGCTAGGGCACCCGTAGACTCAGGGTATGGTACCACTAGGCTTAGGCTAGGGCACCCCTAGGCTTAGGCTAAGGCTAGGGCTCCCCTAGCCTAAGGCTAGGACTCCCTTAGGCTCAGGCTAGGGCACCCCTAGGCTTAGGCTAGGGCACCCCTAGGCTTAGGCTAAGGCTAGGGCTCCCCTAGCTAAGGCTAGGGCACCCCTAGGCTTAGGCTAGGGCAGCCATAGGCTAAGGCTAGGGCTCCCCTAGCCTAAGGCCTGGGCACCCCTAAGCTTAGGCTAGGGCACCCCTAGGCTTAGGCTAGGGCCCACCTAGGCTTAGGCTAGGGCACCCCTAGGCTTAGGCTAGGGCACCCCTAGGCTTAGGCTAGGGCACCCCTTGGCTTACGCTAAGGCTATGGCTCCCCTAGCCTCAGGCTAGGGCACCTCTAGACTCAGGCTAGGGCAGGCTACGGCACCCCTAGGTTTAGGGTAGGGCAATCCTAGGCTTAGGCTAAGGCTAGGGCTCCCCTAGCAGCAGGCTAGGGCACGCCTAGGCTCAGGCTAGAGCACCCCTAGGCTTAAGGTAGAGCACCCCTAGGCTTAGGCTAAGGCTAGGGCTCCCCTAGCCTCAGGCTAGGGCACCCCTACGCTCAGGTTGGGCACACCTAGGCTTAGGCTAGGGCACCCCTAGGCTTAGGCTGGGGCACCCCTAGCTTAGGCTAAGGCTAGGGCTCCGCTAGCCTAAGGCTAGGGCACCACTAGGCTTAGGCTAGGGCACCCCTAGGCTTAGGCTAGGACACCCCTAGGCTTAGGCTAGGGTACACCAAGGCTTAGGCTAGGGCACCCATAGGCTTAATCTAGGGCACCCATAGGCTTAGGCTAAGACTAGGGCTCCTCTAGCCTAACGCGAGGGCACCCCTAGGCTTAGGCTAGGTCACCCCTAGGCTTATGCTAGCGCACCTCTAGGCTTAGGCTAGGGCACCCCTAGGCTTAGGCTAGGGTACCCCTAGGCTTATGCTAGGGTACCTCTAGGCTTAGGCTAGGGCACCCCTAGGCTTAGGCTAAGGCTACGTCTCCCCTAGCCTCAGGCTAGGGCACCTCTAGACTCAGGCTAGGGCAGGCTAAGGCACCCCTAGGTTTAGGGTAGGGCAATCCTAAGCTTAGGCTAAGGCTAGGGCTCCCCTAGCCTCAGGCTAGGGCACCCTTAGACTCAGGCTAGGGCACCCCTAGACCTAGGCTAGGGCACCCCTAGGCTTAGGCTAAGGCTAGGACTCCCTTAGGCTCAGGCTAGGGCACCCCTAGGCTTAGGCTAAGGCTAGGGCTCCCCTAGCTAAGGCTAGGGCACCCCTAGGCTTAGGCTAGGGCAGCCATAGGCTAAGGCTAGGGCTCCCCTAGCCTAAGGCCTGGGCACCCCTAAGCTTAGGCTAGGGCACCCCTAGGCTTAGGCTAGGGCCCACCTAGGCTTAGGCTAGGGCACCCCTAGGCTTAGGCTAGGGCACCCCTAGGCTTAGGCTAGGGCACCCCTAGGCTTACACTAAGGCTATGGCTCCCCTAGCCTCAGGCTAGGGCACCTCTAGACTCAGGCTAGGGCAGGCTACGGCACCCCTAGGTTTAGGGTAGGGCAATCCTAGGCTTAGGCTAGGGCACCCCTAGGCTTAGGCTGGTGCACCCCTAGCTTAGGCTAAGGCTAGGGCACGCCAAGGCTCAGGCTAGAGCACCCCTAGGCTTAAGGTAGAGCACCCCTAGGCTTAGGCTAAGGCTAGGGCTCCCCTAGCCTCAGGCTAGGGCACCCCTACGCTCAGGTTGGGCACACCTAGGCTTAGGCTAGGGCACCCCTAGGCTTAGGCTGGTGCACCCCTAGCTTAGGCTAAGGCTAGGGCTCTGCTAGCCTAAGGCTAGGGCAACACTAGGCTTAGGCTAGGGCACCCCTAGGCTTAATCTAGGGCACCCATAACTTAGGCTAAGACTAGGGCTCCTCTAGCCTAACGTGAGGGCACTCCTAGGCTTAGGCTAGGTCACCCCTAGGCTTATGCTAGCGCACCTCTAGGCTTAGGCTAGGGCACCCCTAGGCTTAGGCTAGGGTACCCCTAGGCTTATGCTAGGGTACCTCTAGGCTTAGGCTAGGGCACCCCTAGGCTTAGGCTAAGGCTACGTCTCCCCTAGCCTCAGGCTAGGGCACCTCTAGACTCAGGCTAGGGCAGGCTAAGGCACCCCTAGGTTTAGGGTAGGGCAATCCTAAGCTTAGGCTAAGGCTAGGGCTCCCCTAGCCTCAGGCTAGGGCACCCTTAGACTCAGGCTAGGGCACCCCTAGACCTAGGCTAGGGCACCCCTAGGCTTAGGCTAAGGCTAGGGCTCCCCTAGCCTTAGGCTAGGGCACCCCTACGCTCAGGTTGGGCACACCTAGGCTTAGACTAGGGCACCCCTAGGCTTGGGCTAAGGCTAGGGCTACCCTAACCTAAGGCTAGGGCACCCCTAGGCTCAGGCTAGGGCACCCCTGTGCTTAGGCTAGGGAACCCCTAGGCTTAGGCTAAGGCTAGGGCTCCCCTAGCCTAAGGCTAGTGCACCCCTAGGCTTAGGCTTGGGCAGGCCTAGGCTTAGGCTAAGGCACCCCTAGGTTTAGGCTAAGGCTAGGGCTCCCCTAGCCTAAGGCTAGGGCTCCCCTAGCCTAAGGCTAGGGCATCCCTAGGCTTAGGCTAGGGCACCCTAGGCTTAGACTAGGGCACCCCAAGGCTTAGGCTAGGGCACTTCTAGGCTTAGGCTAGGGCACCCCTACTCTTAGGCTAGGGCACTCGTAGGCTTAGGCTAGGGCACCCCTAGGCTTAGGCTAGTGCACCATAGGCTTAGGCTAAGACTAGGGCTCCCCTAGCCTAAGGCTAGGGCACCCCTAGGCTTAGGCTAGGGCACCCCTAGTGTTAGGCTAGGGCACCCCTAGGCTTAGGCTAAGGCACCCCTAGTGTTAGGCTAGGGCACCCCTTGGTCTAGGCTAGGACACCCCTAGGCTTAGGCTAGGGTACCCCTAGTGTTAGGCTAGGGCACCCTTAGGCTTAGGCTAGGGTACCCCTAGGCTTAGGCTAGGCAACCCCTAGGCTTAGGTTAGGGCACCCCTAGGCTTAGGCTTGGGCACCCCTAGACTTAGGCTAGGGCACCCATAGGCTTAGGCTATGGCTAGGGCTCCTCTAGCCTAATGCTAGGGCACCCCTAGGCTTTGGCTAGGGCACCACTAGGCTTAAGCTAGGGAACCCCTAGGCTTAGGCTAGGGCACCTCTAGGCTTAGGCGAGGGCACCCCTATGCTTTGGGTAAGGCTAGGGCACCCCTAGGCTTAGGATAGGGCACCCCTAGGCTTAGGCTAAGGCTACGGCTCCCCTAGCCTCAGGCTAGGGCACCCCAAGACTCAGGCTATGGCACCCCTAGGCATAGGCTATGGCACTCCTAGGATTAGGCTAGGGCACCCCTAGGCTTTTGCTAGGGCACCCCTAGGTTTAGGCTAAGGCTACGGCTCCCCTAGGCTCAGGCTAGGGTACACCTAGGCTTAGGCTAGGGTACCCCTAGGCTTAGGCTAGGGCACCCCTAGGCTTAGGCTAAGGCTAGGGATCCCCTAGCCTAAGGCTAGGGCACCCTAGGCTCAGGCTAGGGCACCCCTAGGCTTAGGCTAGGGCACCCCTAGGCTTAGGCTAGGGCAGCCATGGGCTTAGGCTAGGGCAGTCATAGGCTTAGGCTAAGGCTAGGTCTCCCCTAGCCTAAGGTTAGGGCACCCCTAGGCTTAGGCTCAGGGACCCCTAGGCTTAGGCTAAGGCTAGGGCTCCCTAGCCTAAGGCTAGGGCTCCCTAGCCTAAGGCTAGGGCACCCCTAGGCTTAGGCTAGGGCACCCATAGACTTAGGCTAAGGCTAGGGCTCCCCTAGCCTAAGGCTAGTTCACCCCTAGGCTTAGGCTAGGGCACCTCTAGGCTTAGGCTAAGGTTGGGCTCCTGTAGCCTAATACTAGGGCACCACTAGGCTTAGGCCAGGGCATCCCTAGTCTTAGGCGAGGACACCCCTAGGCTTAGGCTAGGGGACCCCAAGGCTTAGGCTAGGGCACCCATAGGCTTAATCTAGGGCACCCATAGGCTTAGGCTAAGGCTAAGTCTCCTCTAGCCTAACGCTAGGGCACCCCTAGGCTTAGGCTAGGGCACCCCTAGGTTTAGGCTAGGGTACCCCTAGGCTTAGGCTAGGGCACTTCTAGGCTTAGGCTAGGGCAGCCTTAGGCTTATACTAGGGCACCGATAGGCTTAGGCTAAGGCTAAGGCTCCTCTAGCCTAACGCTAGGGCACCCCTAGGCTTAGGCTAGGGCACCCCTAGGTTTAGGCTAGGGCACCCCTAGGCTTAGGCTAGGGCACTTCTAGGCTTAGGCTAGGGCAGCCATAGGCTTAGTCTAAGGCTAGGACTCCCCTAGCCTAAGGTTAGGGCACACCTAGGCTTAGGCTCAGGTACCCCTAGGCTTAGGCTAAGGCTAGGGCTCCCCTAGCCGAAGGCTAGGGCACCTCTAGGCTTAGGCTAGGGAACCCCTAGGCTTAGGTTATGTCACCCCTAGGCTTAGGCTTGGGCACCCCTAGACTTATGCTAGGGCACCCCTAGGCTTAGGCTGGGGCACCCCTAGCTTAGGCTAAGGTTGGGCTCCCCTAGCCTAAGGCTAGGGCAACACTAGGCTTAGGCTAGGGCACCCCTAGGCTTAGGCTAGGACACCCCTAGGCTTAGGCTAGGGTACCCCAAGGCTTAGGCTAGGGCACCCATAGGCTTAATCTAGGGCACCCATAGGCTTAGGCTAAGGCTAGAGCTCCCCTAGCCTAAGGCTAGGGCACCCCTAGGCTCAGGCTAGGGCACCCCTAGGCTTAGGCTAGGGTACCCCTAGGCTTATGCTAGGGTACCCCTAGGCTTAGGCTAGGGCACCCCTAGGTTTAGGCTAAGGCTATGGCTCCCCTAGCCTCAGGCTAGGGCACCCCTAGACTCAGGCTATGGCACCCATAGGCTTAGGCTAGGGCACCCCTAGGCTTTGGCTAAGGCTAGGGCTCCCCTAGCCTAAGGCTAGGGCACCCCTAGGCTCAGGCTAGGGCACCCCTAGGCTTAGGCTAGGGTACCCCTAGGCTTATGCTAGGGTACCCCTAGGCTTAGGCTAGGGCACCCCTAGGTTTAGGCTAAGGCTATGGCTCCCCTAGCCTCAGGCTAGGGCACCCCTAGACTCAGGCTATGGCACCCATAGGCTTAGGCTAGGGCACCCCTAGGCTTTGGCTAAGGCTAGGGCTCCCCTAGCCTCAGGCTAGGACACCCCTAGGCTCAGGCAATGGCAAACATAGGCTTACTCTAGGGCACCCCTAGGCTTAGGCTAAGGCTAGGGCTCCCCTAGCCTAAGGCTAGGACTCCCCTAGGCTCAGGCTAGGGCACCCCTAGGTTTAGGCTAGGGCACCCCTAGGCATAGGCTAAGGCTACGGCTCCCCTAGCCTCAGGCTAGGGCACCCCTACACTCAGGCTATGGCACCCCGAGGCTTAGGCTAGGGCACCCCTAGGCTTTGGCTAGGGCACCCCTAGGCTTAGGCTAGGGCACCCGTAGGCTTAGGCTAAGGCTACCGCTCCCCTAGCCTCAGGCTAGGGCACCCGTAGACTCAGGGTATGGCACCACTAGGCTTAGGCTAGGGCACCCCTAGGCTTAGGCTTAGGCTAGGGCAGCCTTAGGCTAAGGCTAGGGCTCCCCTAGCCTAAGGTCTGGGGACCCCTAGGCTTAGGCTAGGGCACCCCTAGGCTTAGGCTAAGGCTACGGCTCCCCTAGCCTCAGGCTAGGGCACCCTTAGACTCAGGCTAGGGCACCCCTAGACTCAGGCTAGGGCAGGCTAGGGCACCCCTCGGCTTAGGCTAGGGCACCCCTAGGCTTAGGCTAAGGCTACGGCTCCCCTAGCCTCAGGCTAGGGCACCCCTAGGCTTAGGCTAGGGCACCACTAGGCTTAGGCTAAGGATAGGGCTCCCCTAGCATTAGGCTAGAGCACCCCTAGGCTTAGGCTAGGGCACCCCTAGGCTTAGGCTAGGGCATCCGTAGGTTTAGGGTAGGGCAATCCTAGGCTTAGGCTAAGGCTAGGGCTCCCCTAGCCTCAGGCTAGGGCACCCCTAGGCTCAGGCTAGGGCACCCCTAGGCTTAGGCTATGGCACCCCTAGGCTTAGGCTAGGGCACCCCTAGCTTTAGGCTAAGGCTAGGGCTCCCCTAGCCTAAGGCTAGGGCACCCCTAGGCTTAGGCTAGGGCTCCCCTAGCCTAAGGCTAGGGTACCCCTAGGCTTAGGCAAGGGCACCCGAGGCTTAGGCTAAGGCTAGGGCTCCCCTAGCCTAAGGCAAGGGCACCCCTAAGATTAGGCAAGGATACCCCTAGGTTTAGGCCAGGGCACCCCTAGGCTTAGGCTAGGGCACCCCTAGGCTTAGGCTAAGACTAGGGCTCCCCTAGCCTAATGCTAGGGCACCCCTAGGCTTAGGCTAAGGCACCCCTATTGTTAGGCTAGGGCAACCCTAGGCTTAGGCTAGGACACCCCTAGGCTTAGGCTAGGGCACCATAGGCTTAGGCTAAGGCTAGGGCTCCCCTAGCCTAAGGCAAGGGCACCCCTAAGATTAGGCAAGGATACCCCTAGGTTTAGGCTAGGGCACCCCTAGGCTTAGGCTAGGGCACCCCTAGGCTTAGGCTAAGACTAGGGCTCCCCTAGCCTAATGCTAGGGCACCCCTAGGCTTAGGCTAAGGCACCCCTATTGTTAGGCTAGGGCAACCCTAGGCTTAGGCTAGGACACCCCTTGGCTTAGGCTAGGGTACCCCAAGGCTTAGGCTAGGGCACCCAGAGGCTTAATCTAGGGGACCCATAGGCTTAGGCTAAGACTAGGGCTCCTCAGGCCTAACGCGAGGGCACCCCTAGGCTTAGGCTAGGGCACCCCTCGGCTTAGGCTAGCGCACCTCTAGGCTTAGGCTAGGGCACCCCTAGGCTTAGGCTAAGGCTAGGCCTCCCCTAGCCTAAGGCTAGGGCACCCCTAGGCTCAGGCTAGGGCACCCCTAGGCTTAGGCTAGGGTACCTCTAGGCTTAGGCTAGGGCACCCCTATGCTTAGGCTAAGGCTACGTCTCCCCTAGCCTCAGGCTAGGGCACCTCTAGACTCAGGCTAGGGCAGGCTAAGGCACCCCTAGGTTTAGGGTAGGGCAATCCTAAACTTAGGCTAAGGCTAGGGCTCCCCTAGCCTCAGGCTAGGGCACGCCTAGGCTCAGGCTAGGGCACCCCTAGACCTAGGCTAGAATACCCCTAGGCTTAGATTAAGGCTAGGGCTCCCCTAGCCTTAGGCTAGGGCACCCCTACGCTCAGTTTGGGCACACGTAGGCTTAGACTAGGGCACCCCTAGGCTTAGGCTAAGGCTAGGGCTACCCTAGCCTAAGGCTAGGGCACCCCTAGGCTTAGGCTAGGGCACCCCTAGGGTTAGGCTAGGGCATGCCTAGGTTTAGGGTAGGGCAATCCTAGGCTTAGGCTAAGGCTAGGGCTCCCCTAGCCTCAGGCTAGGGCACCCCTAGGCTCAGGCAAGGGCACCCCTATGCTTAGGCTAGGGAACCCCTAGGCTTAGGCTAAGGCTAGGGCTCCCCTTGCCTAAGGCTAGGGCACCCCTAGGCTTAGGCTAGGGCAGGTCTAGGCATAGGCTAAGGCACCCCTAGGTTTAGGCTAAGGCTAGGGCTCCCCTAGCCTAAGGCTAGGGCACCCCTAGGCGTAGGCTAGGGCACCCTAGGCTTAGACTAGGGCACCCCAAGGCTTAGGCTAGGGCACTTCTAGGCTTAGGCTAGGGCACCCCTATTCTTAGGCTAGGGCACTCGTAGGCTTAGGCTAGGGCACCCCTAGGCTTAGGCTAAGGCTAGAGCTCCCCTAGCCTAAGGCAAGGGAACCCCTAGGCTTAGGCTAGTGTACCGCTAGGTTTAGGCTAGGGCACCCCTAGGTTTAGGCTAGGGCACCCCTAGGCTTAGGCTAAGACTAGGACTCCCCTAGCCTAAGGCTAGGGCACCCCTAGGCTTAGGCTAAGACTAGGGCTCCCCTAGCCTAAGGCTAGGGCACCCCTAGGCTTAGGCTAGGGCACCCCTAGTGTTAGGCTAGGGCACCCCTAGGTCTAGGCTAGGACACCCCTAGGCTTAGGCTAGGGTACCCCTAGTGTTAGGCTAGGGCACCCCTAGGCTTAGGCTAGGGCACCCCTAGGCTTAGGCTAGGCAACCCCTAGGCTTAGGTTAGGACAACCCTAGGCTTAGGCTTGGGCACCCCTAGACTTAGGCTAGGGCCCCCCTAGGCTTAGGCTAAGGTTGGGCTCCTGTAGCCTAATACTAGGGCACCACTAGGCTTAGGCCAGGGCACCCCTAGTCTTAGGCTAGGACACCCATAGGCTTAGGCTAGGGGACCCCAAGGCTTAGGCTAGGGCACCCATAGGCTTAATCTAGGGCACCCATAGGCTTAGGCTAAGGCTAAGGCTCCTCTAGCCTAACGCTAGGGCACCCCT
Organism: Tenrec ecaudatus; assembly: GCF_050624435.1. Classification (NCBI taxonomy): domain Eukaryota; kingdom Metazoa; phylum Chordata; class Mammalia; order Afrosoricida; family Tenrecidae; genus Tenrec; species Tenrec ecaudatus. The sequence continues at coordinate 21,695 of NW_027458109.1, forward strand.
AGGCTTAGGCTAGGGCACTTCTAGGCTTACTAGGGCAGCCATAGGCTTATTCTAGGGCACCCCTAGGCTTAGGCTCAGGTACCCCTAGGCTTAGGCAAAGGCTAGGGCTCCCCTAGCCGAAGGCTAGGGCACCCCTAGGCTTAGGCTAGGCAACCCCTAGGCTTAGGTTATGGCACCCCTAGGCTTAGGCTTGGGCACCCCTAGACTTATGCTAGGGTACCCCTAGGCTTAGGCTAGGGCACCCCTAGGTTTAGGCTAAGGCTACGGCTCCCCTAGCCTCAGGCTAGGGCACCCCTAGGCTCAGGCTAAGGCACCCCTAGGCTTAGGCTAGGGCACCCCTAGGCTTTGGCTAGGGCACCCCTAGGCTTAGGCTAGGGCACCCCTAGGCTTAGGCTAAGGCTAAGGCGGCCCTAGTCTCAGGCCGGGCACCCCTAAACTCAGGCTAGGGCACCCCTAGGCTTAGGCTAGGGCACCCCTAGGCTTATGCTAAGGCTAGGGCTCCCCTAGCCTCAGGCTAGGACACCCCTAGGCTCAGGCAAGGGCAAACCTAGGCTTAGTCTAGGGCACCCCTAGGCTTAGGTTAAGGCTAGGGCTACCCTAGCCTAAGGCTAGGACTCCTCTAGGCTCAGGCTAGGGCACCCCTAGGCTTAGGCTAGGGCACCCCTAGGCATAGGCTAAGGCTACGGCTCCCCTAGCCTCAGGCTAGGGCACCCCTAGACTCAGGCTATGGCACCCCGAGGGTTAGGATAGGGCACCCCTAGGCTTTGGCTAGGGTACCCGTAGGCTTAGGCTAGGGCACCCGTAGGCTTAGGCTAAGGCTATCGCTCCCCTAGCCTCAGGCTAGGGCACCCGTAGACTCAGGGTATGGCACCACTAGGCTTAGGCTAGGGCACCACTAGGCTTAGGCTTAGGCTAGGGCAGCCATAGGCTAAGGCTAGGGCTCCCCTAGCCTAAGGTCTGGGCACCCCTAGGCTTAGGCTAGGGCACCCCTAGGCTTACGCTAGGGCACCCCTAGGCTTAGGCTAGGGCACCCCTCGGCTTAGGCTAGGGCACCCCTAGGCTTAGGCTAAGGCTACGGCTCCCCTAGCCTCAGGCTAGGGCACCCCTAGACTCAGGATAGGGCACCCCTAGACTCAGGCTAGGGCTGGCTAGGGCACCCCTAGGCTTAGGGTAGGGCAATCCTAGGCTTAGGCTAAGGCTAGGGCTCCCGAAGCCTAAGGCCTGGGAAACCCTAGGCTCAGGCTAGGGCACCCCTAGACTTAGGCTAGGGCACCCCTAGGCTTAGGATAGGGCACCCCTAGACTTAGGCTAGGGCATCCGTAGGTTTAGTGTAGGGCAATCCTAGGCTTAGGCTAAGGCTAGGGCTCCCCTAGCCTCAGGCTAGGGCACCCCTAGGCTCAGGCTAGGGCACCCCTAGGCTTAGGCTAGGGCACCCTTAGGCTTAGGTTAAGGCTAGGGCTCCCCTAGCCTAAGGCTAGGGCACCCCTAGGCTTAGGCAAGGGCACCCTAGGCTTAGACTAGGGCACCCCTATTCATAGGCTAGGGCACCCCTAGGCTTAGGCTAGGGCACCATAGGCTTAGGCTAAGGCTAGGGCTCCCCTAGCCTAAGGCAAGGGCACCCCTAAGATTAGGCAAGGGTACCCCTAGGTTTAGGCTAGGGCACCCCTAGGCTTGGGCTAAGACTAGGGCTCCCCTAGCCTAAGGCTAGGACACCCCTAGGCTTAGGCTAAGGCACGCCAAGTGTTAGGCTAGGGCACCCCTAGGCTTAGGCTAGGACACCCCTAGGCTTAGGCTAGGGCAACCATAGACTTAGGCTAAGGCTAGGGCTACCCTAGCCTAAGGCTAGGGCACCCCTAGGCTTAGGCTAGGGAACCCCTAGGTTAAGGTTAGGGCACCCCTTGCTTAGGCTTGGGCATTCCTAGACTTAGGCTAGGGCACCCCTAGGCTTAGGCTAAAGCTAGGGCTGCCCTAGCCTAAGGCTAGGGCACCACTAGGCTTAGGTTAGGGCACCCCTAGTCTTAGGCTAGGACACCCCTAGGCTTAGGCTAGGGGACCCCAAGGCTTAGGCTAAGGCACCCATAGGCTTAATCTAGTTCACCCATAGGCTTAGGCTAAGGCTAGGGCTCCTCTAGCCTAACGCTAGGGCACCCCTAGGCTTAGGGTAGAGCACCCCTAGGCTTAGGCTAGGGCACCCCTAGGCTTAGGCTAGGGCACTTCTAGGCTTAGGCTAGGGCACCCCTAGGCTTAGGCTAAGGCTAGGGCACAACTAGGCTCAGGCTAGGGCACCCCTAGGCTCAGGCTAGGGTACCCCTAGGCTTAGGCTAGGGCACCCCTAGGCTTAGGCTAAGGCTACGGCTCCCCTAGCCTCAGGCTAGGGCACCCCGAGACTCAGGCTATGGCACCCCTAGGCTCAGGCTAGGGCACCCCTAGGCTTTGGCTAGGGTACCCCTAGTCTTACGCTAGGGCACCCCTAGGCTTAGGCTAAGGCTAGGGATGCCCTAGCCTAAGGCTAGGGCAGCCCTAGGCTTAGGTTAGGGCACCCTTAGGCTTAGGCTAGGGCACCCCTAGGCTTAGGCTTGGGCATCCCTAGGCTTAGGCTAGGGCAGCCATAGGCTTACGCTAGGGCAGCCATAGGCTTAGGCTAAACTAGGACTCCCCTAGCCTAAGGTTATGGTACCCCTAGGCTTAGGCTCAGGTACCCCTAGGCTTAGGCTATGGCTAGGGCTCCCCTAGCCTAAGGCTAGGGCACCCCTAGGCTTAGGCTAGGGCACCCCTAGGCTTTGTCCAGGGCACCCCTTGGCTTAGGCTAAGGCTAGGGCTCCCCTAGCCTAAGGCTAGGGCACCCCTAGGCTTAGGCTATGGCACCCCTAGGCTTAGGCTTAGGCTGGGGCTCCCCTAGCCTAAAGTTAGGGCACCCCTAGGCTTAGGAAAGGGAACCCCTAGGCTTAGGCTAGGGCACCCATAAGCTTACACTAGGGCACCCCTAGGCTTAGGATAGGCACCCCTAGGCTTAGGCCAAGGTTAGGGATACCCTAGCCTAGGGCTAGGGCACCCCTAGGCTTAGGCTAGGGCACCCCAAGGCTTAGGCCAGGGCACCCCTAGGCTTACGCTAAGGCTAGGTGCCCCTAGCCTAAGGCTAGGGCACCCCTAGGCTTAGTCTATTGCATCACTAGGCTTAGGATAGGGCACCCCTAGCTTAGGCTAAGGCTAGCGCTCCCCTTGTCTAAGGTAGGGCACCCCTAGGCTTAGGCTAGGGCACCCCAAGGCTTAGGATAAGTCTACGATCCCCTAGCCTAAAACTAGGGCACCCTAGCCTTAGGCTAGGGAACCCCTAGGCTTAGTCTAGGGCACCCATAGGCTTAGGCTAAGGCTAGGGATCCCTTAGCCTAAGGCTACGGCACCCCTAGGCTTAGGCTAGGGCACCCCTAGGCTTAGACAAGGGCACCCCTAGGCTTAGGCTAGGGCACCCCTAGGCTTAGGCTAGGGCACCCCTAGGCTTAGGCTAAGGCTAGGGCTCCCCTAGCCTCAGGCTAGGGAACCCCTACTCTCAGGTTGGGCACACCTAGGCTTAGGCTAGGGCACCCCTATGCTTAGGCTAGGGCACCCCTAGGCTTAGGCTAAGGCTAGGGCTCCCCTAGCCTCAGGCTAGGGCACCCCTAGGCTCAGGCTAGGGCACCACTAGGCTTAGGCTAGGGCACCCCTAGGCTAAGGCTAAGGCTAGGGCTCCCCTAGCCTAAGGCTAGGTCACCCCTAGGCTTAGGCTAGGGCACCCCTAACTTAGGCTAGGGCACCCCTAGGCTTAGGCTAGGGCACCCCTAGGCTTAGGCTAAGCCTAGGGCTCCCCTAGCCTAAGGCTAGGGCACCCCTTGGCTTAGGCTAGGCCACCCCTAGGTATAAGCTAGGGCACCCCTAGGCTTAGGCTAAGGCTAGGGCTCTCCTAGCCTAAGGCTAGGGCACCCCTAGGATCAAGCTAGGGCACCCTTAGGCTTAGATTAGGGCATCCCCAGGCTTAGGCTAAGGCTAGGGCTCCCCTAGCCTAAGGCTAGGCCACCCCTACGCTCAGGTTGGGCACCCCTAGGCTTAGGCTAGGGCACCCCTAGCCTTAGCATAGGGCACCCCTAGGCTCAGGCTAGGGCACCCCTAGGCTTAGGCTAGGGCACCCCTAGGCTTAGGCTATGGCACCCCTACGCTCAGGTTGGGCACACCTAGGCTTACACTAGGGCACCCCTAGGCTTAGGTTAAGGCTACGGCTCACCTAGCCTAAGGTTAGGGCACCCCTAGGCTTAGGCTAAGGCACCCCTAGGTTTAGGGTAGGGCAATCCTAGGCTTAGGCTAAGGCTAGGGCTCCCCTAGCCTCAGGCTGGAGCACCCCTAGGCTTAGGCTAGGGCACCCCTAGGCTTAGGCTAGGGCACCCCTAGGATTAGGCTAAGGCTAGGGCTCCCCTAGCCTAAGGCTAGGGCACCCCTAGGCTTAGGCTAGGGCACCCCCTAGGCTTAGACTAGGGCACCCCTAGGCTTAGGCTAAGGCTAGGGCTCCCCTAGCCTAAGGCTAGGGCACCCCTAGGCTTAGGCTAGGTACCCCTATTCTTAAGCTAGGGCACCTCTACCCTTAGACTAGGGCACTCCTAGGCTTAGGCTAGGGCACCACTAGGCTTAGGCTAGGGCACCCCTAGGCTTAGGCTAAGGCTAGGGCTCCCCTAGCCTAAGGCTAGGACACCCCTAGGCTTAGGCTATGGTACCCCTAGGTTTAGGCTAGGGCACCACTATGCTTACGCTATGGAACCCCTAGCATAGGATAGGGCACCCCAAGGCTTAGGCTAGGGCACCCCTAGGCTTAGGCTAAGGCTAGGGCTCCCCTAGCCTAAGGCTAGGGCACCCCTAGGCTTAGGCTAGGGCACCCCTATTCTTAAGCTAGGGCACCCCTACTCTTAGGCTAGGGCACTCCTAGGCTTAGGCTAGGGCACCCCTAGGCTTAGGCTAGGGCATCCCTAGGCTTAGGCTAGGGCACCCCTAGGCTTAGGCTAGGGCACCCCTAGGCTTAGGCTAAGGCTAGGGCCCCCCTAGCCTAAGGCTAGGGCACCCCTAGGCTTAGGCTAGGGTACCCCTAGGTTTAGGCTAGGGCACCGCTATGCTTAGGCTAGGGAACCCCTAGCTTAGGCTAGGGCACCCCTAGGCTTAGGCTAAGGCTAGGGCTCCCTAGCCTAAGGCTAGGGCACCCGTCGGCTTAGGCTAGGGCACCCCTAGGCTTAGGCTAGGGCACCCCTAGGATTAGGCTAAGGCTAGGGCTCCCCTAGCCTAAGGCTAGGGCACCCCTAGGCTTAGGCTAGGGCACCCCCTAGGCTTAGACTAGGGCACCCCTAGGCTTAGGCTAAGGCTAGGGCTCCCCTAGCCTAAGGCTAGGGCACCCCTAGGCTTAGGCTAGGTACCCCTATTCTTAAGCTAGGGCACCCCTACCCTTAGACTAGGGCACTCCTAGGCTTAGGCTAGGGCACCACTAGGCTTAGGCTAGGGCACCCCTAGGCTTAGGCTAAGGCTAGGGCTCCCCTAGCCTAAGGCTAGGACACCCCTAGGCTTAGGCTATGGTACCCCTAGGTTTAGGCTAGGGCACCACCATGCTTACGCTATGGAACCCCTAGCATAGGATAGGGCACCCCTAGGCTTAGGCTAGGGCACCCCTAGGCTTAGGCTAAGGCTAGGGCTCCCCTAGCCTAAGGCTAGGGCACCCCTAGGCTTAGGCTAGGGCACCCCTATTCTTAAGCTAGGGCACCCCTACTCTTAGGCTAGGGCACTCCTAGGCTTAGGCTAGGGCACCCCTAGGCTTAGGCTAGGGCATCCCTAGGCTTAGGCTAGGGCACCCCTAGGCTTAGGCTAGGGCACCCCTAGGCTTAGGCTAAGGCTAGGGCACCCCTAGCCTAAGGCTAGGGCACCCCTAGGCTTAGGCTAGGGTACACCTAGGTTTAGGCTAGGGCACCGCTATGCTTAGGCTAGGGAACCCCTAGCTTAGGCTAGGGCACCCCTAGGCTTAGGCTAAGGCTAGGGCTCCCTAGCCTAAGGCTAGGGCACCCCTCGGCTTAGGCTAGGGCACCCCTAGGCTTAGGCTAGGGCACCCATAGACTTAGGCTAAGGCTAGGGCTTACCCTAGCCTAAGGCTAGGGCACCCCTAGGCTTAGGCTAGGGCACCCCTAGGCTTAGGCTAGGGCAGCCCTAAGCTTAGGCTAGGGCACCCCTAGGCTTAGGCTAGAGCACCACTAGGCTTAGGCTAGGGAACCCCTAGGCTTAGGTTAGGGCACCCTAGGCTCAGGCTAGGGCACCCCTAGGCTTAGGCTAGGGCACCGCTAGGCTTAGGCTAGGGCAGCCATGGGCTTAGGCTAGGGCACTCATAGACTTAGGCTAAGGCTAGGTCTCCCGTAGCCTAAGGTTAGGGCACCCCTAGGCTTAGGCTCAGGTACCCCTAGGCTAAGGCTAAGGCTAGGGCTCCCTAGCCAAAGGCAAGGGCACCCCTAGGCTTAGGCTAGGGCACCCCTAGGCTTAGGCTAAGGCTAGGGCTCCCCTAGCCTAAGGCTAGGGCACTCCTAGGCTTAGGCTAGGGCCCCCCTAGGCTTAGGCTAAGGTTGGGCTCCTGTAGCCTAATACTAGGGCACCACTAGGCTTAGGCCAGGGCACCCCTAGTCTTAGGCTAGGACACCCATAGGCTTAGGCTAGGGGACCCCAAGGCTTAGGCTAGGGCACCCATAGGCTTAATCTAGGGCACCCATAGGCTTAGGCTAAGGCTAAGGCTCCTCTAGCCTAACGCTAGGGCACCCCTAGGCTTAGGCTAGGGCACTTCTAGGCTTACTAGGGCAGCCATAGGCTTATTCTAGGGCACCCCTAGGCTTAGGCTCAGGTACCCCTAGGCTTAGGCTAAGGCTAGGGCTCCCCTAGCCGAAGGCTAGGGCACCCCTAGGCTTAGGCTAGGGAACCCCTAGGCTTAGGTTATGGCACCCCTAGGCTTAGGCTTGGGCACCCCTAGACTTATGCTAGCGCACCCCTAGACTTAGGCTAGGGCACCCCTAAGCTTTGGCTAAGGCTAGAGCTCCCCTAGCCTAAGGCTAGGGCACCCCTAGGCTCAGGCTAGGGCACCCCTAGGCTTAGGCTAGGGTACCCCTAGGCTTATGCTAGGGTACCCCTAGGCTTAGGCTAGGGCACCCCTAGGTTTAGGCTAAGGCTACGGCTCCCCTAGCCTCAGGCTAGGGCACCCCTAGACTCAGGCTATGGCACCCATAGGCTTAGGCTAGGGCACCCCTAGGCTTTGGCTAGGGCACCCCTAGGCTTAGGCTAGGGCACCCCTAGGCTTAGGCTAAGGCTAAGGCTGCCCTAGCCTCAGGCCGGGCACCCCTAAACTCAGGCTAGGGCACCCCTAGGCTTAGGCTAGGGCACCCCTAGGCTTATGCTAAGGCTAGGGCTCCCCTAGCCTCAGGCTAGGACACCCCTAGGCTCAGGCAAGGGCAAACCTAGGCTTAGTCTAGGGCACCCCTAGGCTTAGGTTAAGGCTAGGGCTACCCTAGCCTAAGGCTAGGACTCCTCTAGGCTCAGGCTAGGGCACCCCTAGGCTTAGGCTAGGGCACCCCTAGGCATAGACTAAGGCTACGGCTCCCCTAGCCTCAGGCTAGGGCACCCCTAGACTCAGGCTATGGCACCCCGAGGGTTAGGCTAGGGCACCCCTAGGCTTTGGCTAGGGTACCCCTAGGCTTAGGCTAGGGCACCCGTAGGCTTAGGCTAAGGCTACCGCTCCCCTAGCCTCAGGCTAGGGCACCCGTAGACTCAGGGTATGGCACCACTAGGCTTAGGCTAGGGCACCCCTAGGCTTAGGCTTAGGCTAGGGCAGCCATAGGCTAAGGCTAGGGCTCCCCTAGCCTAAGGTCTGGGCACCCCTAGGCTTAGGCTAGGGCACCCCTAGGCTTACGCTAGGGCACCCCTAGGCTTAGGCTAGGGCACCCCTCGGCTTAGGCTAGGGCACCCCTAGGCTTAGGCTAAGGCTACGGCTCCCCTAGACTCAGGCTAGGGCACCCCTAGACTCAGGATAGGGCACCCCTAGACTCAGGCTAGGGCTGGCTAGGGCACCCCTAGGCTTAGGGTAGGGCAATCCTAGGCTTAGGCTAAGGCTAGGGCTCCCGAAGCCTAAGGCCTGGGAAACCCTAGGCTCAGGCTAGGGCACCCCTAGCCTTAGGCTAGGGCACCCCTTGGCTTAGGCTAAGGCTAGGGCTCCCCTAGCATTAGGCTAGAGCACCCCTAGGCTTAGGATAGGGCACCCCTAGACTTAGGCTAGGGCATCCGTAGGTTTAGGGTAGGGCAATCCTAGGCTTAGGCTAAGGCTAGGACTCCCCTAGCCTCAGGCTAGGGCACCCCTAGGCTCAGGCTAGGGCACCCCTAGGCTTAGGCTAGGGCACCCTTAGGCTTAGGCTAAGGCTAGGGCTCCCCTAGCCTAAGGCTAGGGCACCCCTAGGCTTCAGCTAGGGCTCCCCTAGCCTAAGGCTAGGGTACCCCTAGGCTTAGGCAAGGGCACCCTAGGCTTAGACTAGGGCACCCCTATTCATAGGCTAGGGCACCCCTAGGCTTAGGCTAGGGCACCATAGGCATAGGCTAAGGCTAGGGCTCCCCTAGCCTAAGGCAAGGGCACCCCTAAGATTAGGCAAGGGTACCCCTAGGTTTAGGCTAGGGCACCCCTAGGCTTGGGCTAAGACTAGGGCTCCCCTAGCCTAAGGCTAGGACACCCCTAGGCTTAGGCTAAGGCACGCCAAGTGTTAGGCTAGGGCACCCCTAGGCTTAGGCTAGGACACCCCTAGGCTTAGGCTAGGGCAACCATAGACTTAGGCTAAGGCTAGGGCTACCCTAGCCTAAGGCTAGGGCACCCCTAGGCTTAGGCTAGGGAACCCCTAGGTTAAGGTTAGGGCACCCCTTGCTTAGGCTTGGGCATTCCTAGACTTAGGCTAGGGCACCCCTAGGCTTAGGCTAAAGCTAGGGCTCCCCTAGCCTAAGGCTAGGGCAACACTAGGCTTAGGTTAGGGCACCCCTAGTCTTAGGCTAGGACACCCCTAGGCTTAGGCTAGGGGACCCCAAGGCTTAGGCTAAGGCACCCATAGGCTTAATCTAGTTCACCCATAGGCTTAGGCTAAGGCTAGGGCTCCTCTAGCCTAACGCTAGGGCACCCCTAGGCTTAGGGTAGGGCACCCCTAGGCTTAGGCTAGGGCACCCCTAGGCTTAGGCTAGGGCACTTCTAGGCTTAGGCTAGGGCACCCCTAGGCTTAGGCTAAGGCTAGGGCACAACTAGGCTCAGGCTAGGGCACCCCTAGGCTCAGGCTAGGGTACCCCTAGGCTTAGGCTAAGGCTACGGCTCCCCTAGCCTCAGGCTAGGGCACCCCTAGACTCAGGCTATGGCACCCCTAGGCTCAGGCTAGGGCACCCCTAGGCTTTGGCTAGGGTACCCCTAGTCTTACGCTAGGGCACCGCTAGGCTTAGGCTAAGGCTAGGGATGCCCTAGCCTAAGGCTAGAGCAGCCCTAGGCTTAGGTTAGGGCACCCTTAGGCTTAGGCTAGGGCACCCCTAGGCTTAGGCTTGGGCATCCCTAGGCTTAGGCTAGGGCAGCCATAGGCTTACGCTAGGGCAGCCATAGGCTTAGGCTAAACTAGGACTCCCCTAGCCTAAGGTTAGGGTACCCCTAGGCTTAGGCTCAGGTACCCCTAGGCTTAGGCTATGGCTAGGGCTCCCCTAGCCTAAGACTAGGGCACCCCTAGGCTTAGGCTAGGGCACCCCTAGGCTTTGTCCAGGGCACCCCTTGGCTTAGGCTAAGGCTAGGGCTCCCCTAGCCTAAGGCTAGGGCACCCCTAGGCTTAGGCTATGGCACCCCTAGGCTTAGGCTTAGGCTGGGGCTCCCCTAGCCTAAAATTAGGGCACCCCTAGGCTTAGGAAAGGGAACCCCTAGGCTTAGGCTAGGGCACCCATAAGCTTACACTAGGGCACCCCTAGGCTTAGGCTAGGCACCCCTAGGCTTAGGCCAAGGTTAGGGATACCCTAGCCTAAGGCTAGGGCACCCCTAGGCTTAGGCTAGGGCACCCCAAGGCTTAGGCTAGGGCACCCCTAGGCTTACGCTAAGGCTAGGTGCCCCTAGCCTAAGGCTAGGGCACCCCTAGGCTTAGTCTATTGCATCACTAGGCTTAGGATAGGGCACCCCTAGCTTAGGCTAAGGCTAGCGCTCCCCTTGTCTAAGGTAGGGCACCCCTAGGCTTAGGCTAGGGCACCCCAAGGCTTAGGATAAGTCTACGATCCCCTAGCCTAAAACTAGGGCACCCTAGCCTTAGGCTAGGGAACCCCTAGGCTTAGTCTAGGGCACCCATAGGCTTAGGCTAAGGCTAGGGATCCCTTAGCCTAAGGCTACGGCACCCCTAGGCTTAGGCTAGGGCACCCCTAGGCTTAGACAAGGGCACCCCTAGGCTTAGGCTAGGGCACCCCTAGGCTTAGGCTAGGGCACCCCTAGGCTTAGGCTAAGGCTAGGGCTCCCCTAGCCTCAGGCTAGGGAACCCCTACTCTCAGGTTGGGCACACCTAGGCTTAGGCTAGGGCACCCCTATGCTTAGGCTAGGGCACCCCTAGGCTTAGGCTAAGGCTAGGGCTCCCCTAGCCTCAGGCTAGGGCACCCCTAGGCTCAGGCTAGGGCACCACTAGGCTTAGGCTAGGGCACCCCTAGGCTTAGGCTAAGGCTAGGGCTCCCCTAGCCTAAGGCTAGGGCACCCCTAGGCTTAGGCTAGGGCACCCCTAACTTAGGCTAGGGCACCCCTAGGCTTAGGCTAGGGCACCCCTAGGCTTAGGCTAAGCCTAGGGCTCCCCTAGCCTAAGGCTAGGGCACCCCTTGGCTTAGGCTAGGCCACCCCTAGGCATAAGCTAGGGCACCCCTAGGCTTAGGCTAAGGCTAGGGCTCTCCTAGCCTAAGGCTAGGGCACCCCTAGGATCAAGCTAGGGCACCCTTAGGCTTAGATTAGGGCATCCCCAGGCTTAGGCTAAGGATAGGGCTCCCCTAGCCTAAGGCTAGGCCACCCCTACGCTCAGGTTGGGCACCCATAGGCTTAGGCTAGGGCACCCCTAGCCTTAGCATAGGGCACCCCTAGGCTCAGGCTAGGGCACCCCTAGGCTTAGGCTAGGGCACCCCTAGGCTTAGGCTATGGCACCCCTACGCTCAGGTTGGGCACACCTAGGCTTACACTAGGGCACCCCTAGGCTTAGGTTAAGGCTAGGGCTCACCTAGCCTAAGGTTAGGGCACCCCTAGGCTTAGGCTAAGGCACCCCTAGGTTTAGGGTAGGGCAATCCTAGGCTTAGGCTAAGGCTAGGGCTCCCCTAGCCTCAGGCTGGAGCACCCCTAGGCTTAGGCTAGGGCACCCCTAGGCTTAGGCTAGGGCACCCCTAGGATTAGGCTAAGGCTAGGGCTCCCCTAGCCTAAGGCTAGGGCACCCCTAGGCTTAGGCTAGGGCACCCCCTAGGCTTAGACTAGGGCACCCCTAGGCTTAGGCTAAGGCTAGGGCTCCCCTAGCCTAAGGCTAGGGCACCCCTAGGCTTAGGCTAGGTACCCCTATTCTTAAGCTAGGGCACCCCTACCCTTAGACTAGGGCACTCCTAGGCTTAGGCTACGGCACTACTAGGCTTAGGCTAGGGCACCCCTAGGCTTAGGCTAAGGCTAGGGCTCCCCTAGCCTAAGGCTAGGACACCCCTAGGCTTAGGCTATGGTACCCCTAGGTTTAGGCTAGGGCACCACTATGCTTACGCTATGGAACCCCTAGCTTAGGATAGGGCACCCCTAGGCTTAGGCTAGGGCACCCCTAGGCTTAGGCTAAGGCTAGGGCTCCCCTAGCCTAAGGCTAGGGCACCCCTAGGCTTAGGCTAGGGCACCCCTATTCTTAAGCTAGGGCACCCCTACTCTTAGGCTAGGGCACTCCTAGGCTTAGGCTAGGGCACCCCTCGGCTTAGGCTAGGGCACCCCTAGGCTTAGGCTAGGGCACCCCTAGGCTTAGGCTAAGGCTAGGGCCCCCCTAGCCTAAGGCTAGGGCACCCCTAGGCTTAGGCTAGGGTACCCCTAGGTTTAGGCTAGGGCACCCCTATGCTTAGGCTAGGGAACCCCTAGCTTAGGCTAGGGCACCCCTAGGCTTAGGCTAAGGCTAGGGCTCCCTAGCCTAAGGCTAGGGCACCCCTCGGCTTAGGCTAGGGCACCCCTAGGCTTAGGCTAGGACACCCCTAGGCTTAGGCTAGGCCACCCATAGACTTAGGCTAAGGCTAGGGCTTACCCTAGCCTAAGGCTAGGGCACCCCTAGGCTTAGGCTAGGGCACCCCTAGGCTTAGGCTAGGGCAGCCCTAAGCTTAGGCTAGGGCACCCCTAGGCTTAGGCTAGAGCACCACTAGGCTTAGGCTAGGGAACCCCTAGGCTTAGGTTAGGGCACCCCTAGGCTTAGGCTTCGGCACCCCTAGGCTTGGGCTAGGGCACCCCTAGGCTTGGGCTAGGGCACCCCTAGGCTTAGGTTAGGGCACCCCTATTCTTAGGCTTCGGCACCCCTAGGCTTGGGCTAGGGCACCCCTAGGCTTGGGCTAGGGCACCCCTAGGTTAGGCTAGGGCACCTCTAGGCTTAGGCTCGGCACCCCTATGCTTAGGCTAAGGCTAGGGCTCCCCTAGCCTAAGGCTAGGGCACCCCTAGGCTCAGGCTAGGGCACCCCTAGGCTTAGGCTAGGGCACCCCTAGGCTTAGGCTAAGGCTACGGCTCCCCTAGCCTCAGGCTAGGGCACCCCTAGACTCAGGCTATGGCACCCCTAGGCTTAGGCTAGGGCACCCCTAGGCTTAGGCTAGTGCACCCCTAGGCTTAGGCTAGGGCACCCCTAGGCTTAGGCTAGGGCACCCCTAGGCTTAGGCTAAGGCTACGGCTCCCCTAGACTCAGGCCCGGGCACCCCTAGACTCGGGCTAGGGCACCCCTAGGCTTAGGCCAGGGCACCCCTAGGCTTAGGCAAAGGCTAGGGCTCCCCTAGCCTCAGGCTAGGACACCCCTAGGCTCAGGCAAGGGCACACGTAGGATGAGGCTAGGACACCCCTAGGCTTAGGCTAAGGCTAGGGCTTCCCTAGCCTAAGGCTAGGACTCCCTAAGGCTCAGGCTAGGGCACCCCTAGGCTTAGGCTAGGGCACCCCTAGGCTCAGGCAAGGGCACACCTAGGCTTAGGCTAGGGCACCCCTAGGCTTAGGCTAAGGCTACGGCTCCCCTAGCCTCAGGCTAGGGCACCCCTAGACTCAGGCTAGGGCACCCCTAGACTCAGGCTAGGGCACCGCTAGATTTAGGGTAGGGCAATGCTAGGCTTAGGCTAATGCTAGGGCTCCCCTAGCCTCAGGCTTGGGCACCCCTAGGCTCAGGCTAGGACACCCCTAGGCTTAGGTTAGGGCACCCCTTGGCTTAGGCTAAGGCTAGGGCTCCACTAGCCTAAGGCTAGGGCACCCCTAGGCTTAGGCTAGGGCACCCCTAGGCTTAGGCTAGGGCATCCCTAGGTTTAGGGTAGGGCAATCCTAGGCTTAGGCTAAGAGTAGGGCTCCCCTAGCCTCAGGCTAGGGCACCCCTAGGCTTAGGCTAGGGCACCCCTAGGCTTAGGCTAAGGCTAGGGCTCCCCTAGCCTAAGGCTAGGGCACCCATAGGCTTAGGCTAGGGTACCCCTAGGTTTAGGCTAGGGCACCCCTAGGCTTAAGCTAGGGCACCCCTAGGCTTAGGCTAAGGTTAGGGCTCCCCTAGCCTAAGGCTACGGCCCCCCGAGGCTTAGGCTAGGGCACCCCGAGGGTTAGGCTAGGGCACCCCTAGGCTTAGGCTAGGAAACCCCTAGGCTTAGGCTAGGGCACCCATAGACTTAGGCTAAGGCTAGGGCTACCCTAGCCTAAGGCTAGGGCACCCCTAGGCTTAGGATATGGAACCCCTAGGCTTAGGCTAGGGCACCCCAGGCTTAGGCTAAGGCTAGGGCTCCCCTAGGCTTAGGCTAAGGCTATGGCACCCCTAGGCTTAGGCTAGGGCACCCCTAAGCTTAGGCTAGGGCACCTCTAGACTTAGGCTAGGAAACCTCTAGGCTTAGGCTAGGGCACCTCTAGGCTTAGGCAAGGGCACCCCTAGGCTTAGGCTAAGGCTAGGGCACCCCTAGGCTCAGGCTAGGGCACCCCTACGCTTAGGCTAGGACACCCCTAGGCTTAGGCTAGGGCACCCCTAGGCTTAGGCTAGGGCACCCCAGGCTTAGGCTAAGGCTAGGGCTCCCCTAGCCTAAGGCTAGGAATCCCTTAGGCTCAGGCAAGGGCACCCCTAGGCTTAGGCTAGGGAATCCTAGGCTTAGGCTAGGGAACCCCTATTCTTAGGCTAGGGCACCCCTCGGCTTAGGCTAGGGCACACCTAGGCTCAGGCTAGGACACCCCTAGGCTTAGGCCAGGGCACCCATAGGTTAGGCTAAGGCTAGGGCTACCCTAGCCTAAGGCTAGGGCACCCCTAGGCTTAGACTAGGGCACCCCTAGGCTTAGGCTAGGGCACCCCTAGGCTTAGGCTAGGGCACCCCTAGGCTTAGGCTAAGGCACCCCAAGGCTTAGACTAGGGCACGATAGGCTTAGGCTAGGGCACCCCTAGGCTTAGGCTAAGGCTAGGGCTCCCCTAGCCTAAGGCTAGGGCACCCCTAGGCCTAGGCTAGGGAACCCCTAGGCTTAGGTTAGGGCACCACTAGGCTTAGGCTTGGTCACCCCTAGACTTAGGCTACGGCACCCCTAGGCTTAGGCTGGGGCACCCCTAGGCTTAGGCTAAGGCTAGGGCTCCCCTAGCCTCAGGCTAAGGCACCCCTAGACTCAGGCTATGGCAACCCTAGGCTTAGGTTACGGTACCCCTAGGCTTAGGCTAGGGAACCCCTACGCTTAGGCTAAGCCTACGGCTCCCCTAGCCTCAGGCTAGGGCACCCCTAGACTCAGTCTAGGTCACCCCTAGTTTTACGGTAGGGCAATCCTAGGCTAAGGCTAGATCTCCCCTAGTCTCAGCCTAGGGCACCCCAAGGCTCAGGCTGGGGCACCCCTAGGCTTAGGCTAGGGTACCCCTAGGCTTAGACTAGGGCACCCCTAGGCTTAGGCTAAGGCTACCGCTCCCCTAGCCTCAGGCTAGGGCACCCTAGACTCAGGGTATGGCACCACTAGGCTTATGGTAGGGCACCCCTAGGCTTAGGCTAGGGCACCCCTAGGCTTAGGCTAAGGTTTGGGCACCCCTAGCCTAATTCAAGGGCACCCCTAGGCTTAGGCTAGGGCACCCTTAGGCTTAGGCTAGGCCACCTCTATTCTTAGGCTAGGGCACCCCTACTCTTAGGCTTGTGCAATCCTAGGCTTAGGCTAGGTCACCCCTAGCCTTAGGCTAGGGCACCCGAAGGCTTAGGCTAAGGCTAGGGCTCCCCTAGCCTAAGGCTAGGGCACCCCTAGGCTTAGGCTAGGGCACCCCTAGGCTTAGGCTAGGACACCCCTAGGCTTAGGTTAGGGCACCCATAGACTTAGGCTAAGGCTAGGGCTACCCTAGCGTAAGGCTAGGGCACCCCTAGGCTTAGGCTAGGGCACCCCTAGACTTATGCTGGGGCACACCTAGGATTAGGCTAAGGCTAGGGCTCCCCTCTCCTAAGGCTAGAGGACCAGTAGGCTTAGGCTAGGGCACCCCTAGGTTTAGGGTAGGACAACCCTAGGGTTAGGCTAGGGGACACCAAGGCTTAGGCTAGGGCACCCATAGGCTTAATCTAGGGAATCCCTAGGCTTAGGCTAGGGCACCCCTAGGCTTAGGCTAGGGCAACCCTACGCTTAGGCTAAGGCTACGACTCCCCTAGCCTCAGGCTAGGGCACCCCTAGACTCAGGCTAGGTCACCCCTAAGTTGAGGGTAGGGCAATCATAGGCTTAGGCTAAGGCTAGATCTCCCCTAGCCTCAGCCTAGGGCACCCCTAGGCTCAGGCTAGGGCACCCCTAGGCTTAGGCTAGCACTCCCCTAGGCTCAGGCAAGGGCACCCCTAGATTTAGGCTCAGGCTAGGGCAACACTAGGCTTAGGCTAGGGCACCCCTAGGCTTAGGCTAAGGCAAGGGCTCCCTGAGCATCAGGCTAGGGCACCTCTAGGCTCAGGCAAGGGCACACCTAGGCTTAGGCTAGGGCACCCCTAGGTTTAGGCTAAGGCTAGGGCTCCCCTAGCCTAACGCTAGGACTCCCCTAGGCCCAACTAGGGCACCCTTAGGCTTAGGCTAGGGCACCCCTAGGCTTAGGCTAGGGCACCCCTAAGCTTAGGCTAGGGTACCCCTAGGCTTAGGCTAGGGCACCCCTAGGCTTAGGCAGAGGCTACGGCTCCCCTAGCCTCAGGCTAGGGCACCCCTAGACTCAGGCTAGGGCACCCCTAGGCTCGGGCTAGGGCACCCCAAGCTTAGGCTAGGGCACCCCTAGTCTTAGGCTAAGGCTAGGGCTCCTCTAGCCAAAGGCTAGGGCACCCCTATGCTTAGGCTAGGGCACCCCTAGGCTTAGGCTAAGGCTAGGACTCCCATAGCCTAAGGCTAGGGCACCTCTAGGCTTAGGCTAGTGCACCCTAGGCTTGGGCTAGGGCAGCCCTATTCTTATGCAAGGGCACCCCTACTCTTAGGCTAGGGCACTCCTAGGCTTAGGCTAGGGCACCCCTAGGCTTTGGCTAGGGCACCCCTAGGCTTAGGCTAGGGCTCCCCTAGGCTTAGGCTAAGGCACCCCTAGGCTTAGGCTAGGACACCCCTAGGATTAGGCTAGGGCACCCATAGACTTAGGCTTAGGCTAGGGCTCCCCTAGGCTTAGGCTAGGGCACCCAGGCTTAGGCTAAGCCTAGGGCTCCTCTAGCCAAAGGCTAGGGCACCCCTAGGCTTAGACTAGGGCACCCATAGGCTTAGGCTAGGGCTCCCCTAGGCTTAGGCTAGAGAACCCCTAGGCTTAGGCTAAGGCTAGGGCTCCCATAGCCTAAGGCTAGGGCAGCCCTAGGCTTAGGCTAGGGCCCCCTAGGCTTAGGCTAGGGCAGCCATATTCTTAGGCTATGGCACCCCTACTCTTAGGCTAGGGCACTCTTAGGCTTAGGCTAGGGCACCCCTAGGCTTTGACTAGGGCACTCCTAGGCTTAGTCTAAGGCTAGGTCTCCCCTAGCCTAAGGCTAGGGCACCCCTAGGCTTAGGCTAGGGCACCCATTGGCTTAGGCTAAGACTAGGGTTCCCCAAACCTAAGTCTATGGCACCCATAGGCTTAGGCTAGGGCACCCGTAGGCTTAGGCTAGGGAACCCCTTGGCTTAGGCTAGGGCATCCCTAGGCTAAAGCTAAGCCTAGGGCTCCCCTAACCTAAGTCTAGGGCAACCCTAGGCTTAGGCTAGGGCACCCCTAGGCTTAGGCTAGGGCAACCCAAGGCTTAGGCTAGGGCACCCCAGGTCTTAGGCTAAGGCTAGGGCTCCCCTAGCCTAAGGTTAGGGCACCCCTAGGCTTAGGCTAGGGTAACCCTAGGTTTAGGCTAGGTCACCCCTAGGCTTACGCTCGGGCACCCCTAGGCTTATGCTCGGGCACCCCTAGGCTTAGGCTATGGCACCACTAGACTTAGGCTAAGGCACCCCTAGGCTTAGGCTAAGGCTAGGGCTCCCCTAGCCTAAGGCTAGGGAACCCCTAGGCTTAGGCTAGGGCACCCCTAGGCTTAGGCTAGGGTACCCCTAGGCTTAGGCTAGGACACCCCTAGGCTTAGGCTAGGGCAACACTAGGCTTAGGCTAGGGCACCCCTAGGCTTAGTCTAGGGCACCCCTAGGCTTAGGCTAATACTAGGGTTCCCCTAACCTAAGTCTAGGGCACCCCTAGCCTTAGGCTAAGGCCTCCCTAGGCTTAGGCTAGGGCACCCTTAGGCTTAGGCTAGGGCACCCCTATGCTTATGCTAAGGGTAGGGCTCCCCTAGCCTAAGGCTAGGGCACCCCTAGGCTTAGGCTAGGAAACCCCTAGGCTCAGGTTAGGGCAACCCTAGGCTTAGGCTTGGGCACCCCAAGACTTAGGCTAGGGCACCCCTAGGCTTAGGCTGGGGCACCCCTAGGCTTAGACTAAGGCTAGGGCTCCCCTCTCCTAAGGCTAGGGGACCACTAGGCTTAGGCTACGGCACCCCTAGGCTTAGGGTAGGACACCCCTAGGCTGAGGCTAGGGGACCCCAAGGCTTAGGCTACGGCACCCATAGGCTTAATCTAGGGAACCCCTAGGCTTAGGCTAAGGCTAGGGCTCCCCTAGCCTAAGGCTAGGGCACCCCTAGGCTCAGGCTAGGGCACCCCTAGGCTTAGGCTAGGGCAGCCCTGGCTTAGGCTAAGGCAACGGCTCCCCAAGCCTCAAGCTAGGGCACCCCTAGACTCAGGCTATGGCAGCCCTAGGCTTAGGCTACGGCAATCCTAAGCTTAGGTTAAGGCTACGGCTCCCCTAGCCTCAGGCTAGGGCACCCATAGACTCACGGTATGGCACCCATAAGCTTAGGGTAGGGCACACCGAGCCTTAGGCTTAGGCAAGGGCTCCCCGAGCCTCAGGCTAGGGCACCCCTAGGCTCAGGCAAGGGCACACCAAGGCTTAGGCTAGGGCACCCCTAGGCTTAGGCTAAGGCTAGAGCTCCCCTAGCCTAACGCTAGGACTCCCCTAAGCTCAAACTAGGGCACCCTTAGGCTTAGGCTAGGGCACACCTAGGCTTAGACTAAGGCTAGGGCTCCCCTAGCCTAAGGCTACGGCACCCCTAAGCTTAGGCTAGGGCACCCCTAGGCTTAGGCTAAGGGTACCCATAGGCTTAGGCTAGGGCACCCCTAGGCTTAGGCTAAGGGTACGGCTCCCCTAACCTCAGGCTAGGGCACCCCTAGACTCAGGCTAGGGCACCCCTAGGCTCAGGCTAGGGCACCCCAGGCTCAGGCTAGGGCACCCCAGGCTTAGGCTAAGGCTAGTGTTCCTCTAGCCAAAGGCTAGGGCACCCCTAGGCTTAAGCTAGGGCACCCGTAGGCTTAGGTTAGGGCACCCCTAGGGTTTGGCTAAGGCTAGGGCTCCCATAGCCTAAGGCTAGGGCACCTCTAGGCTTAGGCTAGGGCACCCTAAGCTTGGGCTAGGGCAGCCCTATTCTTAGGCTAGGGCACCCCTACTCTTAGGCTAGGGCTCCCCTAGGCTTAGGCTAGGGCACGCCTAGGCTTAGGCTAAGGCCAGGGCTCCCATAGCCTAAGGCTAGGGCACCCCTAGGCTTAGGCTAGGGCACCCTATGCTTAGGCTTGGGCAGCCATATTCTTAGGCTATGGCACCCCTACTCTTAGGCTAGGGCAGTCTTAGGCTTAGGCTAGGGCACACCTAGGCTTTGGCTAGGAGACCCCTAAGCTTAGGCTAAGGCTAGGGCTCCCCTAGCCTAAGGCTAGGGCACCCCTCGGCTTAGGCTAGGGCACCCCTAGGCTTAGGCTAGGGCACCCCTTGGCTTAGGCTAGGGCAACCCTAGGCTAAGGCTAAGACTAGGGCTCCCCTAACCTAAATCTAGGGCACGCCTAGGCTTAGGTTAGGGCACCCCTAGGCTTAGGTTAGCGCAACCCAAGGCTTAGGCTAGGGCACCCCTAGGCTTAGGTTAGGGCACCACTAGGCTTAGGCTAGGGCACCCCTAGGCTTAGGCTAAGGCTAGGACTCCCCTAGCCTAAGGCTAGGGCACCCCTATGCTTAAGCTAGGGCTCCCTTATGCTTAGGCTAGGGCACCCATAGACTTAGGCTAAGGCTAGGGCTACCTTAGCCTATGGCTAGGGCCCCTCTAGGCTTAGGCTAGGGCATCCCTAGGATTAGGTTAGGGCACCCCTTAGCTTAGGCTAGGGCACCCCTAGACTTAGGCTAGGGCACCCCTAGGCTTAGGCTGGTGCACCTCTAAGCTTAGGCTAAGGCTAGGGCTCCTCTAGCCTAACGGTAGGGCACCCCTAGGCTTAGGCTAGGGCACCCCAAGGCTTAGGCTAGGGCACCTCTAGGCTTAGGCTAGGGCACCCCAAGGCTTATGCTAAGGCTAGGGCTCCCCTAGCCTAATACTAGGGCACCCCTAGGCTTAGGTTAGGGCACACGTAGGCTTAGGCTAGGGCAACCCAAGGCTTACTAAGGCTAGGGCTCCCCTAGCCTAAGGCTAGGGCACCCCTAGGATTGGGCTAGATCACCCCTAGGCTTAGGCTAGGGCACCCCCAAGCTTAGGCTAGGACATCCCTAGGCTTAGGCTAGGGCACCACAAGGCTTAGACTAAGGTACCCGTAGGCTTAGTCTAGGGCACCCCTAGGCTTAGGCTAGGGAACACCTAGGCTTAGGCTAGGGTAACCCTAGACTTAGGCTAAGGCCCCCCTAGGCTTAGGCTAGGACACCCCTTGGCTTAGGCTACGGCACCCCTAGGCTTAGGCTCGGGTACCCCTAGGCTTAGGCTAAGGCACCCCTAGGCTTAGGCTAGGGCACCCCTAGGCTTAGGCTAGGGCACCCCTAGGCTTAGGCTAGAGCACCCCTTGCCTTAGGCTGGGGCACCCCTAGACTTAGGCTAGGGCACCTATAGGCTTAGGCTAAGGCCAGGGCTACCCTAGCCTAAGGCTAGGGCACCCCTAGGCTTAGGCTAGGGCACCCCTAGGCTTAGGCTAGGGCACCCCTAGGCTTAGGCTAAGGCACCCCTAGGCTTAGGCTAGGGCTCCCATAGGCTTAGGCTAGGGCAACCCTAGGTTTAGGCTAAGGCTAGGGCTCCCCTAGCCAAAGGCTAGGGCACCCCTAGGCTTAGGCTAGGGAACCCCTAGGGTTAGGTTAGGGCACCCCTAAGCTTAGGCTGGGGCACGCCTAGGCTTAGGCTAGGGCAACCCTAGGCTTAGATTGGTAACCCCTAGGCTTAGGATAGCACATCCCTAGGCTTAGACTATGGCACCCCTAGTCTTAGGCTAGAGCACCCCTAGCGTTAGGCTGGGGCACCCCTAGGCTTATGTTGGGGCACCCCTAGGCTTGAGCTAGGGCATCCCTAGGCTTAGATTGGGCACCCCAGGGTTAGCCTAGGGCACCCCTAGGCTTAGACTAGAGCACCCCTAGGCTTAGGCTAGTGCACCCCTAGGATTAGGCTAAGGCTAGGGCTCCCCTAGCCTAAGGCTAGGGCACCCCTAGGCTCAGGCTAGGGCACCCCTAGGCTTAGGCTAGGGCAGCCCTAGGCTTAGGCTAAGGCTAGGGCTCCCCTAGCCTAACCATAACGCACCACTAGTCTTAGGTTAGGGCACACGTAGGCTTAGGCTAGGGCACCCCTAGGCTTAGGCTACCGCACCCCTAGGCTTATGTTACGGCACCCCTAGGATTACTCTAAGGCACCCCTAGGCTTAGGCTAGGGCACCAAGGATTAGGCTAGGGCACCGCTAGGCTTAGCCTAGGGCACCCCTAGGCTTAGGCTAAGGCTAGGCCTCCCCTAGCCTAAGGCTAGGGCACCCCGAGGCATAGGTTAGGGCACCCCTTGGCTTAGGCTAAGGCTAGGGCACCCTAGGCTAAGGTTATGGCACCCCTAGGCTTAGGCTCGTGCACCCCTAGGCTTTCGCTAGGGCATGCCTAGGCTTAGGCTAGGGCACCCCTAGGCTTAGGCTAGGGCACCCCTAGGCTTTGGAAGGGCAACCTTAGGCTTAGCCTAAGGCTAGGGCACCCCTAGGCTAAGGTTAGGGCACCCGTAGACTTAGGCTCGTGCACCCCTAGGCTTTGGCTAGGGCATCCCTAGGCTTAGGCTAGGGCACCCCTTGGCTTAGGCTAGGGCACACCTAGGCTTAGGCTAGGGCAAACCTAGGCTTACTAAGGTTAGGGCTCCAATAGCCTAAGGCTAGGGCACCCCTAGGATTAGGCTAGGGTACCCCTAGGCTTAGGCTAGGGCACCCCAAGCTTAGGCTAGGACATCCCTAGGCTTAGGCTAGGGCACCCCCAGGCTTAGGCTAAGGTACCCCTAGGCTTAGGCTAGGGCACCCCTAGGCTTATGCAAGGGCACCCCTAGGCTTAGGCTAGGGAAACCCTAGGCTTAGGCTATGGCACCCCTAGGCTTAGGCTCGGGTACCCCTAGGCTTAGGCTAAGGCTAGGGCTCCCCTAGCCTAAGGCTTTGGCTCCCATAGCCTAAGGCTAGGGCACTCCTAGGCTTAGGTTAGGGCTCCCATAGCCTAAGGCTAGGGCACCCCTAGGCTTAGGCTAGGGCACCCTAGGCTTAGGCTAGGTACCCCTATTCTTAAGCTTGGGCACCCCTACTCTTAGACTTGAGCACTCCTAGGCTTAGGCTAGGGCACCACTAGGCTTAGGCTAGGGCACCCCTAGGCTTAGGCTAAGGCTTTGGCTCCCCTAGCCTAAGGCTAGGACACCCCTAGGCTTAGGTTAGGGTACCCCCAGGTTTAGGCTAGGGCACCCCTATGCTTAGGCTAGGGAACCCCTAGCTTAGGATAGGGCACCCATAGTCTTAGGCTAGGGCACCCCTGGGCTTAGGCTAAGGCTAGGGCTCCCCTAGCCTAAGGCTAGGGCACCCCTAGGCTTAGGCTATGGCACCCTAGACTTAGGCTAGGGCACCCTAGGCTTAGGCTAGGGCACCCCTATTCTTAAGCTAGGGCACCCCTACACTTAGGCTAGGGCACTCCTAGGCTTAGGCTAGGGCACCCCTAGGCTTAGGCTAGGGCACCCCTAGGCTTAGGCTAAGGCTAGGGCTCCCCTAGCCTAAGGCTAGGGCACCCCTAGGCTTAGGCTAGGGCACCCCTAGGCTTAGGCTAGGACACCCCTAGGCTTAGGCTAGGGCACCCATATACTTAGGCTAAGGCTAGGGCTTACCCTAGCCTAAGGCTAGGGGACCCCTAGGCGTAGGCTAGGGCACCCCTAGGCTTAGGGTAGGGCACAACTAGGCTTAGGCTAGGGAACCCCTAGGCTTAGGTTAGGGCACCCCTAGGCTTAGGCTTGGGCACCCCTAGGCTTGGGCTAGGGCACCCCTAGGTTAGGCTAGGGCACCTCTAGGCTTAGGCTTGGCACCCCTAGGCTTTGGCTAAGGCTAGGGCTCCCCTAGCCTCAGGCTAGGGCACCCCTAGGCTCAGGCTAGGGCACCCCTAGGATCAGGCTAGGGCACCCCTAGGCTTAGGCTAGGGCACCCCTAGGCTTAGGGTAAGGCTACGGCTCCACTAGCCTCAGGCTTGGGCACCCCTAGGCTTAGGCTAGGGCACCCCTAGGCTTTGGCTACGGCACCCCTAGGCTTAGGCTAAGGCTACGGCTCCCCTAGACTCAGGCCCGGGCATCCCTAGACTCAGGCTAGGGCACCCCTAGGCTTAGGCGAGGGCACCCCTAGGCTTAGGCTAAGGCTACGGCTCCCCTAGCCTCAGGCTAGGGCACCCCTAGACTCAGGCTAGGGCACCCCTAGACTCAGGCTAGGGCACCCCTAGATTTAGGGTAGGCTAATCCTAGGCTTAGGCTAAGGCTAGGGCTCCCCTAGCCTCAGGCTAGGGCACCCCTAGGCTCAGGCTAGGGCACCCCTAGGCTTAGGCTAGGGCACCCCTAGGCTTAGGCTAAGGCTAGGGCTCCCCTAGCTTAAAGCTAGGGCACCCCTAGGCTTAGGCTAGGGCACCCCTAGGCTTAGGGTAGGGCATCCCTAGGTTTAGGGTAGGGCAATCCTAGGCTTAGGCTAAGGGTAGGGATCCCCTAGCCTCAGGCTAGGGCACCCCTAGGCTTAGGCTAGGGCACCCCTAGGCTTAGGCTAAGGCTACGGCTCCCCAAGGCTAAGGCTAGGGAACCCCTAGGATTAGGCTAGGGCACCCCTAAGCTTAGGCTACGTCACCCCTAGGTTTAGGCTAAGGCTAGGGCACCCCTAGGCTTAGGCTAGGGCACCCTTGGCTTAGACTAGGGCACCCCTATTCTTAGGCTAGGGCACCCCTACTCTTAGGCTAGGGCACTCGTATGCTTAGGCTAGGGCACCCCTAGGCTTAGGCTAGGGCACCCCTAGGCTTAGGCTAAGGCTAGGGCTCCCCTAGCCTAAGGCTAGGGCACCCGTAGGCTTAGGCTAGGGAACCCCTAGGCTTAGGCTTGGTCACCCCTAGACTTAGGCTAGGGCACCCCTAGGCTTCGGCTAGGGCACCCCTAGGCTTAGGCTAGGGCACCGCTAGGATTAGGCTAAGGTTAGCGATCCCCTAGCCTAATGCTATGGCACCCCTAGGCTTAGGCTAGGGCACCCCGAAGGTTAGGCTAGGGCACCCCTAGGCTTAGGCTAGGACACCCCTAGGCTTAGGCTAGGGCACCCATAGACTTAGGCTGAGGCTAGGGCTACCCTAGCCTAAGGCTAGGGCACCCCTAGGCTTAGGCTAGGGAACCCCTAGGCTTAGGTTAGGGCACCCCTAGGCTTAGGCTTGGGCACCCCTATTCTTAAGCTAGGGCACCCCTACTCTTAGGCTAGGGCACTCCTAGGCTTAAGCTAGGGCACCCTTAGGCTCAGGCTAGGGTACCCGAGGCTTAGGCTATGGCTAGGGCTCCCCTAGCCTAAGGCTAGGGCACCCCAAGGCTTAGGCTAGGGCTTCCCTAGGCTTAGACTAGGGCACCCCTAGGTTTAGGGTAGGGCTATCCTAGGTTTGGCTAAGGCTAGGGCTCCCCTAGCCTAAGGCTAAGGCAACCCTAGGCTTAGGCGAGGGCACCCCTAGGCATAGGCTAGGGCACCCCTAGCCTTAGGCTAGGGCACCCCTAGGCTTAGGCTAAGGCTAGGGTTCCCCCAGCCTAAGGCTAGGGCACCCCTAGGCTTAGGTTAGGGCTCCCCTAGCCTAAGGCTATGGCACCCCTAGGCTTAGGCTAGGGCACCCCTAAGCTTAGGCTAGGGCACCTCTAGACTTAGGCTAGGGCACCCCTAGGCTTAGGCTATGGCACCTCTAGGCTTAGGCAAGGGCACCCCTAGGCTTAGGCTAAGGCTAGGGCACCCCTAGGCTCGGGCTAGGGCACCCCTAGGCTTAGGCTAGGACACCCCTAGGCTTAGGCTAGGGCACCCCTAGGCTTAGGCTAGGGCACCCCTAGGCTTAGGCTAGGGCACCCCTAGGCTTAGGCTAAGGCTAGGGCTCCCCTAGGCTTAGGCTAGGACACCCCTAGGCTTACGCCAGGGCACCCATAGGCTTAGGCTAAGGCTAGGGCTACCCTAGACTAAGGTTAGGGCACCCCTAGGCTTAGGCTAGGGCACCCCTAGGCTTAGGCTAGGGCACCCCTATGCTTAGGCTAGGGAACCCCTAGCTTAGGCTAGGGCACCCCTAGGCTTAGGCTAAGGCTAGGGCTCCCCTAGCCTAAGGCTAGAGCACCCCTCGGCTTAGGCTAGGGCACCCCTAGGCTTAGGCTAGGACACCCCTAGGCTTAGGCTAGGGCACCCATAGACTTAGGCTAAGGCTAGGGCTTACCCTAGCCTAAGGCTAGGGCACCACTAGGCTTAGGCTAGGGAACCCCTAGGCTTAGGTTAGGGCACCCCTAGGCTTAGGCTTGGGCACCCCTAGGCTTGGGCTAGGGCACCCAAAGGCTTGGGCTAGGGCACCCCTAGGCTTAAGCTAAGGCTAGGGCTCCCCTAGCCTAAGGCTAGGGCACCCCTAGGCTTAGGCTAGGGCACCCCTAGGCTTAGGCTAAGGCTATGGCTCCCCAAGGCTAAGGCTAGGGAACCCCTAGGATTAGGCTAGGGCACCCCTAAGCTTAGGGTACGTCACCCCTCGGTTTAGGCTAAGGCTAGGGCACCCCTAGGCTTAGGGTAGGGCACCCTAGGCTTAGACTAGGGCACCCCTATTCTTAGGCTAGGGCACCCCTACTCTTGGGCTAGGGCACTCGTATGCTTAGGCTAGGGCACCCCTAGGCTTAGGCTAGGGCACCCCTAGGCTTAGGCTAAGGCTAGGGCTCCCCTAGCCTAAGGCTAGGGCACCCCTAGACTTAGGCTAGGGAACCCCTAGGCTTAGGCTTGGTCACCCCTAGACTTAGGCTAGGGCACCCCTAGGCTTCGGCTAGGGCACCCCTAGGCTTAGGCTAGGGCACCGCTAGGATTAGGCTAAGGTTAGGGATCCCCTAGCCTAATGCTATGGCACCCCTAGGCTTAGGCTAGGGCACCCCGAAGGTTAGGCTAGGGCACCCCTAGGCTTAGGCTAGGACACCCCTAGGCTTAGGCTAGGGCACCCATAGACTTAGGCTGAGGCTAGGGCTACCCTAGCCTAAGGCTAGGGCACCCCTAGGCTTAGGCTAGGGAACCCCTAGGCTTAGGTTAGGGCACCCCTAGGCTTAGGCTTGGGCACCCCTATTCTTAAGCTAGGGCACCCCTACTCTTAGGCTAGGGCACTCCTAGGCTTAAGCTAGGGCACCCTTAGGCTCAGGCTAGGGTACCCCTAGGCTTAGGCTATGGCTAGGGCTCCCCTAGCCTAACGCTAGGGCACCCCAAGGCTTAGGCTAGGGCTTCCCTAGGCTTAGACTAGGGCACCCCTAGGTTTAGGGTAGGGCTATCCTAGGTTTGGCTAAGGCTAGGGCTCCCCTAGCCTAAGGCTAAGGCAACCCTAGGCTTAGGCGAGGGCACCCCTAGGCATAGGCTAGGGCACCCCTAGCCTTAGGCTAGGGCACCCCAAGGCTTAGGCTAAGGCTAGGGTTCCCCCAGCCTAAGGCTAGGGCACGCCTAGGCTTAGGTTAGGGCTCCCCTAGCCTAAGGCTATGGCACCCCTAGGCTTAGGCTAGGGCACCCCTAAGCTTAGGCTAGGGCACCTCTAGACTTAGGCTTGGGCACCCCTAGGCTTAGGCTATGGCACCTCTAGGCTTAGGCAAGGGCACCCCTAGGCTTAGGCTAGGGCACCCCTAGGCTTAGGCTAAGGCTAGGGAACCCCTAGGCTCCGGCTAGGGCACCCCTAGGCTTAGGCTAGGACACCCCTAGGCTTAGGCTAGGGCACCCCTAGGCTTAGGCTAGGGCACCCCTTGGCTTAGGCTAAGGCTAGGGCTCCCCTAGGCTTAGGCTAGGACACCCCTAGGCTTACGCCAGGGCACCCATAGGCTTAGGCTAAGGCTAGGGCTACCCTAGACTAAGGTTAGGGCACCCCTAGGCTTAGGCTAGGGCACCCCTAGGCTTAGGCTAGGGCACCCCTATGCTTAGGCTAGGGAACCCCTAGGCTTAGGCTAGGGCACCCCTAGGCTTAGGCTAAGGCTAGGGTTCCCATAGCCTCAGGCTAGGACACCCCTAGGCTCAGGCAAGGGCATACCTAGGCTTAGGCTAGGGCACCCCTAGGCTTAGGCTAAGGCTACGGCTCCCCTAGCCTCAGGCTAGGGCACCCCTAGACTCAGGCTAGGGCACCCCTAGACTCAGGCTAAGGCACCCCTAGATTTAGGGTAGGGCAATCCTAGGATTAGGCTAAGGCTAGGGCTCCCCTAGCCTCAGGCTAGGGCACCCCTAGGCTCAGGCTAGGGCACCCCTGGGCTTATGCTAGGGCACCCCTAGGTTTAGGCTAAGGCGAGTGCTCCCCTAGCTTAAGGCTAGGGCACCCCTAGGCTTAGGCTAGGGCACCCCTAGGCTTAGGCTAGGGCATCCCTAGGTTTAGGGTAGGGCAATCCTAGGCTTAGGCTAATGGAAGGGCTCCCCTAGCCTCAGGCTAGGGCACCCCTAAGCTTAGACTAGGGCACCCCTAGGCTTAGGCTAAGGCTAGGGCTCCCCTAGCCTAAGGCTAGGGCACCCCTAGGCTTAGGCTATGGCACCCCTAGGCTTAGGCTACGGCACCCCTAGGTTTAGGCTAAGGCTAGGGCACCCCTAGGCTTAGGCTAGGGCACCCTAGGCTTAGACTTGGGCACCCCTATTCTTAGGCTAGGGCACCCCTACTCTTAGGCTAGGGCACTCGTAGGATTAGGCTAGGGCACCCCTAAGCTTAGGCTAGGGCACCCCTAGGCTTATGCTAAGGCTAGGGCTCCCCTAGCCTAAGGCTAGGGCACCCCTAGGCTTAGGCTAGGGAACCCCTAGGCTTAGGCTTGGTCACCCCTAGACTTAAACTAGGGCACCCCTAGGCTTAGGCTAGGGCACCCCTAGGCTTAGGCTAGGGCACCCCGAGGGTTAGGCTAGGGCACCCCTAGGCTTAGGTTAAGGCTAGGGCTACCCTAGGCTAAGGCTAGGGCACCCCTATTCTTAGGCTAGGGCACCCCTACTCTTAGTCTACGGCACTCCTAGGCTTAAGCTAGGGCACCCCTACGCTTAGGCTAGGGTACCCCTAGGCTTAGGCTATGGCTAGGGCCCCCCTAGCCTAAGGCTAGGGCACCCCAAGGCGTAGGCTAGGTCTCCCCTAGGCTTAGGCTAGGGCACCCCTAGGCTTAGACTAGGGTACCCCTACATTTAGGGTAGTGCTATCCTAGGCTTAGGCTAAGGCTAGGGCTCCCCTAGCCTAAGGCTAAGGCAACCATAGGCTTAGGCGAGGACACCCCTAGGCTTAGGGTAGGGCACCCCTAGCCTTAGGCTAGGGCACCCCTAGGCTTAGGCTAAAGCTAGGGCTCCCCTAGCCTAAGGCTAGGGCACCCCTAGGCTTAGGCTAGGGCTCCCCTAGCCTAAGGCTATGGCACCCCTAGGCTTAGGCTAGGGCACCCCTAGGCTTAGGCTAGGGCACCCTAGGCTTAGACTTGGGCACCCCTATTCTTAGGCTAGGGCACCCCTACTCTTAGGCTAGGGCACTCGTAGGCTTAGGCTAGGGCACCCCTAGGCTTAGGCTAGGGCACCCCTAGGCTTATGCTAAGGGTACGGCTCCCCTAGCCTAAGGCTAGGGCACCACTAGGCTTAGGCTAGGGAACCCCTAGGCTTTGGCTTGGTCACCCCTAGACTTAGGCTAAGGCACCCCTAGGCTTAGGCTTGGGCACCCCCAGGCTTAGGCTAGGGCACCCCTAGGCTTAGGCTAAGGCTAGGGATCCCCTAGCCTAAGGCTATGGCACCCCTAGGCTTAGGCTAGGGCACCCCGAGGGTTAGGCTAGGGCACCCCTAGGCTTAGGATAGGACACCCCTAGGCTTAGGCTAGCGCACCCATAGACTTAAGCTAAGGCTAGGGCTACCCTAGCCTAAGGCTAGGGCACCCCTAGGCTTAGGCTAGGGAACCCCTAGGCTTAGGTTAGGGCACCCCTAGGCTTAGGCTTGGGCACCCCTATTCTTAGGCTAGGGCACCCCTACTCTGAGGCTACGGCACTCCTAGTCTTAAGCTAGGGCACCCCTAGGCTTAGGCTAGGGTACCCCTAGGCTTAGGCTATGGCTAGGGCCCCCCTAGCCTAAGGCTAGGGCACCCCAAGGCTTAGGCTAGGGCTCCCCTAGGCTTAGGCTGGGGCACCCCTAGGCTTAGACTAGGGCACCCCTACGTTTAGGGTAGGGCTATCCTAGGCTTAGGCTAAGGCTAGGGCTCCCCTAGCCTAAGCCTAAGGCAACCCTAGGCTTAGGCGAGGGCACCCCTAGGCTTAGGCTAGGGCACCCCTAGCCTTAGGCTAGGGCACCCCTAGGCTTAGGCTAAGGCTAGGGCTCCCCTAGCCTAAGGCTAGGGCACCCCTTGGTTTAGGCTAGGGCTCCCCTAGCCTAAGGCTATGGCACCCCTAGGTCTCCCATAGCCTAAGGCTAGGACACCTCTAGGCTTAGGCTAGTGCACCCTAGGCTTGGGCTAGGGCAGCCCTATTCTTATGCAAGGGCACCCCTACTCTTAGGCTAGGGCACTCCTAGGCTTAGGCTAGGGCACCCCTAGGCTTTGGCTAGGGCACCCCTAGTCTTAGGCTATGGCCCCCCTAGGCTTAGGCTAAGGCACCCCTAGGCTTAGCCTAGGACACCCCTAAGATTAGGCTAGGGCACCCATAGACTGAGGCTTAGGCTAGGGCTCCCCTAGGCTTAGGCTAGGGCACCCCAGGCTTAGGCTTAGGCTAGGGCTCCTCTAGGCAAAGGCTAGGGCACCCCTAGGCTTAGGCTAGGGCACCCGTAGGCTTAGGGTAGGGCTCCCCTGGCTTAGGCTAGAGAACCCCTAGGCCTAGGCTAAGGCTAGGGCTCCCATAGCATAAGGCTAGGGCAGCCCTAGGCTTAGGCTAGGGCACCCTAGGCTTAGGCTAGGGCAGCCATATTCTTAGGCTATGGCACCCCTACTCTTAGGCTACGGCACTCTTAGGCTTAGGCTAGGGCACCCCTAGGCTTTGGCTAGGGTACTCCTAGGCTCAGGCTAAGGCTAGGTCTCCCCTAGCCTAAGGCTAGGGCACCCCTAGGCTTAGGCTAGGGCACCCATTGGCTTAGGCTAAGACTAGGGCTCCCCAAACCTAAGTCTATGGCACCAATAGGCTTAGGCTAGGGCACCCGTAGGCTTAGGCTAGGGAACCCCTAGGCTTAGGCTAGGGCACCCCTTGGCTTAGGCTAGGGCATCCCTAGGCTAAGGCTAAGCCTAGGGCTCCCCTAACATAAGTCTAGGGCACCCCTAGGCTTAGGCTAGGGCACCCAATGGCTTAAGCTAGGGCACCCATAGGCTTGGGCTAAGGCTAGGGCTCCTCTAGCCTAACAGTAGGGCACCCCTAGGCTTAGGCTAGGGCACCCCTAGGCTTAGGCTAGGGCACGTCTAAGCTTAGGCTAGGGCACCCCACGTCTTAGGCTAAGGCTAGGGCTCCCCTAGCCTAAGGTTAGGGCACCCCTAGGCTTAGGCTAGGGTACCCCTAGGTTTAGGCTATGTCACCCCTAAGCTTACGCTCGGGCACCCCTAGGCTTATGCTCGGGCACCCCTAGGCTTAGGCTAGGGTACCCCTAGGCTTAGGCTAAGGCACCCCTAGGCTTAGGCTAGGGCACCCCTAGGCTTAGGCTACGGCACCCCTAGGCTTAGGCTACGGCACCCCTATGCTAAGGCTAAGACTAGGGTTCCCCTAACCTAAGTCTAGGGCACCCCTAGGCTTAGGTTAGGGCAACCCTAGGCTTAGGCTTGGGCACCCCAAGACTTAGGCTAGGGCACCCCTAGGCTTTGGCTGGGGCACCCCTAGGCTTAGACTAAGGTTAGGGCCCCCCTCTCCTAAGGCTAGGGGACCACTAGGCTTAGGCTACGGCACACTTAGGCTTAGGGTAGGACACCCCTAGGCTGAGGCTAGGGGACCCCAAGGCTTAGGCTACGGCACCCATAGGCTTAATCTAGGGAACCCCTAGGCTTAGGCTAAGGTAGGGCTCCCCTAGCCTAAGGCTAGGGCACCCCTAGGCTCAGGTTAGGGCACCCCTAGGCTCAGGCTAGGGTACCCCTAGGCTTAGGCTAGGGTACCCCTAGGCTTAGGCTAGGGCCCCCCTAGGCTTAGGCTAAGGCTACGGCTCCCCTAGCCTCAGGCTAGGGCACCCCTAGACTCAGGCTATGGCACCAATAGGCTTAGGCTAGGGCACCCGTAGGCTTAGGCTTGGGCCCCCCTACGTTTAGGCTAAGGCTACGGCTACCCTAGCCTCAGGCTAGGGCACCCCTAGACTCAGGCTAGGTCACCCGTAGGTTTAGGGTAGGGCAATCATAGGCGTAGGCTAAGGCTAGATCTCCCCTAGGCTCAGCCTAGGGCACCCATAGGCTCAGGCTGGAGCACCCCAAGGCTTAGGCTAGGGCACCCCTAGGCTTAGGCTAAGGCTAGGGCTCCACTAGCCTCAGGCTAGGACACCCCTAGGCTCAGGTAAGGGCACCCCTAGACTCAGGCTAGGACAGCCCTAGGCTTAGGCTAGGGCACCCGTAGGCTTAGGGTAGGGCTCCCCTGGCTTAGGCTAGAGAACCCCTAGGCCTAGGCTAAGGCTAGGGCTCCCATAGCATAAGGCTAGGGCAGCCCTAGGCTTAGGCTAGGGCACCCTAGGCTTAGGCTAGGGCAGCCATATTCTTAGGCTATGGCACCCCTACTCTTAGGCTACGGCACTCTTAGGCTTAGGCTAGGGCACCCCTAGGCTTTGGCTAGGGTACTCCTAGGCTCAGGCTAAGGCTAGGTCTCCCCTAGCCTAAGGCTAGGGCACCCCTAGGCTTAGGCTAGGGCACCCATTGGCTTAGGCTAAGACTAGGGCTCCCCAAACCTAAGTCTATGGCACCAATAGGCTTAGGCTAGGGCACCCGTAGGCTTAGGCTAGGGAACCCCTAGGCTTAGGCTAGGGCACCCCTTGGCTTAGGCTAGGGCATCCCTAGGCTAAGGCTAAGCCTAGGGCTCCCCTAACATAAGTCTAGGGCACCCCTAGGCTTAGGCTAGGGCACCCAATGGCTTAAGCTAGGGCACCCATAGGCTTGGGCTAAGGCTAGGGCTCCTCTAGCCTAACAGTAGGGCACCCCTAGGCTTAGGCTAGGGCACCCCTAGGCTTAGGCTAGGGCACGTCTAAGCTTAGGCTAGGGCACCCCACGTCTTAGGCTAAGGCTAGGGCTCCCCTAGCCTAAGGTTAGGGCACCCCTAGGCTTAGGCTAGGGTACCCCTAGGTTTAGGCTATGTCACCCCTAAGCTTACGCTCGGGCACCCCTAGGCTTATGCTCGGGCACCCCTAGGCTTAGGCTAGGGTACCCCTAGGCTTAGGCTAAGGCACCCCTAGGCTTAGGCTAGGGCACCCCTAGGCTTAGGCTACGGCACCCCTAGGCTTAGGCTACGGCACCCCTATGCTAAGGCTAAGACTAGGGTTCCCCTAACCTAAGTCTAGGGCACCCCTAGGCTTAGGTTAGGGCAACCCTAGGCTTAGGCTTGGGCACCCCAAGACTTAGGCTAGGGCACCCCTAGGCTTTGGCTGGGGCACCCCTAGGCTTAGACTAAGGTTAGGGCCCCCCTCTCCTAAGGCTAGGGGACCACTAGGCTTAGGCTACGGCACACTTAGGCTTAGGGTAGGACACCCCTAGGCTGAGGCTAGGGGACCCCAAGGCTTAGGCTACGGCACCCATAGGCTTAATCTAGGGAACCCCTAGGCTTAGGCTAAGGTAGGGCTCCCCTAGCCTAAGGCTAGGGCACCCCTAGGCTCAGGTTAGGGCACCCCTAGGCTCAGGCTAGGGTACCCCTAGGCTTAGGCTAGGGTACCCCTAGGCTTAGGCTAGGGCCCCCCTAGGCTTAGGCTAAGGCTACGGCTCCCCTAGCCTCAGGCTAGGGCACCCCTAGACTCAGGCTATGGCACCAATAGGCTTAGGCTAGGGCACCCGTAGGCTTAGGCTTGGGCCCCCCTACGTTTAGGCTAAGGCTACGGCTACCCTAGCCTCAGGCTAGGGCACCCCTAGACTCAGGCTAGGTCACCCGTAGGTTTAGGGTAGGGCAATCATAGGCGTAGGCTAAGGCTAGATCTCCCCTAGGCTCAGCCTAGGGCACCCATAGGCTCAGGCTGGAGCACCCCAAGGCTTAGGCTAGGGCACCCCTAGGCTTAGGCTAAGGCTAGGGCTCCAGTAGCCTCAGGCTAGGACACCCCTAGGCTCAGGTAAGGGCACCCCTAGACTCAGGCTAGGACAGCCCTAGGCTTAGGCTAGGGCAATCCTAATCTTAGGCTAAGGCTACGGCTCCCCTAGCCTAAGGCTAGGGCACCCCTAGACTCACGGTATGGCACCCCTAAACTTAGGGTAGGGCACAACTAGGCTTAGGCTAGGGCACCCCTAGGCTCAGGCAAGGGCACACCTAGGCTTAGGCTAGGGCACCCCTAGGCTTAGGCTAAGGCTAGGGCTCCCCTAGCCTAACGCTAGGACTCCCCTAGGCTCAAACTAGGGCACCCTTAGGCTTAGGCTAGGGCACACCTAGGCTTAGACTAAGGCTAGGGCTCCCCTAGCCTAAGGCTAAGGCACCCCTAGGCTTAGGCTAGGGCACCCCTAGGCTTAGGCTAAGGGTACCCCTAGGCTTAGGCTAGGGCACCCCTAGGCTTAGGCTAAGGATACGGCTCCCCTAACCTCAGGCTAGGGCACCCCTAGACTCAGGCTAGGGCACCCCTAGGCTCAGGCTAGGGCACCCCAGGCTTAGGCTAAGGCTAGGGCTCCTATAGCCAAAGGCTAGGGCACCCCTAGGCTTATGCTAGGGCACCCGTAGGCTTAGGTTAGGGCACCCCTAGGCTTTGGCTAAGGCTAGGGCTCCCATAGCCTAAGGCTAGGGCACCTCTAGGCTTAGGCTAGGGCACCCTATGCTTGGGCTAGGGCAGCCCTATTCTTAGGCTAGGGCACCCCTACTCTTAGGCTAGGGTACTCCTAGGCTTTGGCTAGGGCACCGATAGGCTTAGGCTAAGGCTAGGCCTCCCCTAGCCTAAGGCTAGGGCACCCCTAGGCTTATGCTAGGGCTCCCCTAGGCTTAGGCTAAGGCACCCCTAGGCTTAGGCTAGGACACCCTAGGCTTAGGCTAGGGCAGCCATATTCTTAGACTATGGCACCCCTACTCTTAGGCTAGGGCACTCTTAGGCTTAGGCTAGGGCACACCTAGGCTTTG
Organism: Tenrec ecaudatus; assembly: GCF_050624435.1. Lineage (NCBI taxonomy): Eukaryota > Metazoa > Chordata > Mammalia > Afrosoricida > Tenrecidae > Tenrec > Tenrec ecaudatus. The sequence continues at coordinate 56,065 of NW_027458109.1, forward strand.
GCTAGGAGACCCCTAAGCTTAGGCTAAGGCTAGGGCTCCCCTAGCCTAAGGCTACAGCACCCCTCGGCTTAGGCTAGGGCACCACTAGGCTTAGGCTAGGGCACCCCTTGGCTTAGGCTTGGGCAACCCTAGGCCAAGACTAAGACTGGGGCTCCCCTAAGCTAAGGCTAAGGCAACCATAGGCTTAAGCTAGGGCACCCCTAGGCTCAGGCTAGGGTACCCCTAGGCTTAGGCTAGGGTACCCCTAGGCTTAGGCTAGGGCCCCCCTAGGCTTAGGCTAAGGCTACGGCTCCCCTAGCCTCAGGCTAGGGCACCCCTAGACTCAGGCTATGGCACCAATAGGCTTAGGCTAGGGCACCCGTAGGCTTAGGCTTGGGCCCCCCTACGTTTAGGCTAAGGCTACGGCTACCCTAGCCTCAGGCTAGGGCACCCCTAGACTCAGGCTAGGTCACCCGTAGGTTTAGGGTAGGGCAATCATAGGCGTAGGCTAAGGCTAGATCTCCCCTAGGCTCAGCCTAGGGCACCCCTAGGCTCAGGCTGGAGCACCCCAAGGCTTAGGCTAGGGCACCCCTAGGCTTAGGCTAAGGCTAGGGCTCCACTAGCCTCAGGCTAGGACACCCCTAGGCTCAGGTAAGGGCACCCCTAGACTCAGGCTAGGACAGCCCTAGGCTTAGGCTAGGGCAATCCTAATCTTAGGCTAAGGCTACGGCTCCCCTAGCCTCAGGCTAGGGCACCCCTAGACTCACGGTATGGCACCCCTAAACTTAGGGTAGGGCACACCTAGGCTTAGGCTAGGGCACCCCTAGGCTCAGGCAAGGGCACACCTAGGCTTAGGCTAGGGCACCCCTAGGCTTAGGCTAAAGCTAGGGCTCCCCTAGCCTAACACTAGGACTCCCCTAGGCTCAAACTAGGGCACCCTTCGGCTTAGGCTAGGGCACACCTAGGCTTAGACTAAGGCTAGGGCTCCCCTAGCCTAAGGCTAGGGCACCCCTAGGCTTAGGCTAGGGCACCCCTAGGCTTAGGCTAAGGGTACCCCTAGGCTTAGGCTAGGGCACCCCTAGGCTTAGGCTAAGGATACGGCTCCCCTAACCTCAGGCTAGGGCACCCCTAGACTCAGGCTAGGGCACCCCTAGGCTCAGGCTAGGGCACCCCAGGCTTAGGCTAAGGCTAGGGCTCCTATAGCCAAAGGCTAGGGCACCCCTAGGCTTAAGCTAGGGCACCCGTAGGCTTAGGGTAGGGCACCCCTAGGCTTTGGCTAAGGCTAGGGCTCCCATAGCCTAAGGCTAGGGCACCTCTAGGCTTAGGCTAGGGCACCCTAAGCTTGGGCTAGGGCAGCCCTATTCTTAGGCTAGGGCACCCCTACTCTTAGGCTAGGGTACTCCTAGGCTTTGGCTAGGGCACCGATAGGCTTAGGCTAAGGCTAGGCCTCCCCTAGCCTAAGGCTAGGGCACCCCTAGGCTTATGCTAGGGCTCCCCTAGGCTTAGGCTAAGGCACCCCTAGGCTTAGGCTAGGACACCCTAGGCTTAGGCTAGGGCAGCCATATTCTTAGACTATGGCACCCCTACTCTTAGGCTAGGGCACTCTTAGGCTTAGGCTAGGGCACACCTAGGCTTTGGCTAGGAGACCCCTAAGCTTAGGCTAAGGCTAGGGCTCCCCTAGCCTAAGGCTACGGCACCCCTCGGCTTAGGCTAGGGCACCACTAGGCTTAGGCTAGGGCACCCCTTGGCTTAGGCTAGGGCAACCCTAGGCTAAGACTAAGACTGGGGCTCCCCTAACCTAAGGCTAAGGCAACCATAGGCTTCAGCTAGGGCACCCCTAGGCTCAGGCTAGGGCACCCCTAGGCTTAGGCAAAGGCACCCCTTGGCTTAGGCTAGGGCACCCCTAGGCTAAGTCTAAGACGAGGGCTCCCCTAACCTAACTCTAGGGCACGCCTAGGCTTAGGTTAGGGCACCCCTAGGCTTAGGCTAGCGCAACCCAAGGCTTAGGCTAGGGCACCCCTAGGCTTATGTTAGGGCACCACTAGGCTTAGGCTAGGGCACCCCTAGGCTTAGGCTAAGGCTAGGGCTCCCCTAGCCTAAGGCTAGGGCACCCCTAGGCTTAGGCTAGGGCTCCCCTATGCTTAGGCTAGGGCACCCATAGACTTAGGCTAAGGCTAGGGCTACCCTAGCCTATGGCTAGGGCCCCTCTAGGCTTAGGCTAGCGCACCCCTAGGCTTAGGTTAGGGCAACCCTAAGCTTAGGCTAGGGCACCCCTAGACTTAGGCTATGGCACCCCTAGGCTTAGGCTGGGGTACCTCTAAGCTTAGGCTAAGGCTAGGGGTCCCGTAGCCTAAGGCTAGGGCACCACTAGGCTTAGGCTTGGGCACCCCAAGGCTTAGGCTAGGGCACCCCAAGGCTTAGGCTAGGGCACCCATAGGCTTAAGCTAGGGCCCCCTTAGGCTTAGGCTAAGACTAAGGCTCCTCTAGCCTAACGGTAGGGCACACCTAGGCTTAGGCTAGGGCACCCCAAAGCTTAGGCTAGAGCACCTCTATGCTTAGGCTAGGGCACCCCAAGGCTTATGCTAAGGCTAGGGCTCCACTAGCCTAATACTAGGGCACCCCTAGGCTTAGGCTAAGGCACACCTAGGCTTAGGCTAGGGCAACCCTAGGCTTACTAAGGCTAGGGCTCCCCTAGCCTAAGGCTAGGGCACCCCTAGGATTAGGCTAGATCACCCCTAGGCTTAGGCTAGGGCACCCCCAAGCTTAGGCTAGGACATCCCTAGGCTTAGGCTAGGGCACCACTAGGCTTAGGCTAAGGTACCCGTAAGCTTAGGCTATGGCACCCCTAGGCTTAGGCTAGGGAACCCCTAAGCTTAGGCTAGGGTAACCCTAGGCTTAGGCTAAGGCACCACTAGGCTTACGCTAGGACACCCCTAGGCTTAGGCTACGGCACCCCTAGGCTTAGGCTCGGGTACCCCTAGGCTTAGGCTAGGGCACCCCTAGTCTTAGGCTACGGCACCCCTAGGCTTAGGCTAGGGCAACCCAAGCTTAGGCTAGGACATCCCTAGTCTTAGGCTAGGGCACCCCCAGGCTTAGGCTAAGGTACCCCTAGGCTTAGGCTAGGGCACCCCTAGGCTTATGCAAGGGCACCCCTAGGCTTAGGCTAGGGAAACCCTAGGCTTAGGCTATGGCACCCCTAGGCTTAGGCTCGGGTTCCCCTAGGCTTAGGCTAAGGCTAGGGCTCCCCTAGCCTAAGGCTAGGGCTCCCCTAGCCTAAGGCTAGGGCACCCCTAGGCTTAGGTTAGGGCTCCCCTAGCCTAAGGCTAGGGCACCCCTAGTCTTAGGCTAGGGCACCCTAGGCTTAGGCTAGGTACCCCTATTCTTAAGCTAGGGCACCCCTACTCTTAGACTAGGGCACTCCTAGGCTTAGGCTAGGGAACCACTAGGCTTAGGCTAGGGCACCCCTAGGCTTAGGCTAAGGCTAGGGCTCCCCTAGCCTAAGGCTAGGGCACCCCTAGGCTTAGGCTAGGGCACCCTAGGCTTAGGCTAGGGCAACCTAGGCTTAGGCTAGGGCACCCCTATTCTTAAGCTAGGGCACCCCTACTCTTAGGCTAGGGCACTCCTAGGCTTAGGCTAGGGCACCCCTAGGCTTACGCTATTGAACCCCTAGGCTTAGGCTAAGGCTAGTGCTCCCCTAGCCTAAGGCAAGGGCACCCCTAGGCTTAGGCTAGGGTACCCCTAGGTTTAGGCTAGGGCACCCCTATGCTTAGGCTAGGGAACCTCTAGCTTAGGCTAGGGCACCCCTAGGCTTAGGCTAAGGCTAGGGCTCCCCTAGCCTAAGGCTAGGGCACCCCTCGGCTTAGGCTAGGGCACCCCTAGGCTTAGGCTAGGACACCCCTAGGCTTAGGCTAGGGCACCCATAGACTTAGGCTAAGGCTAGGGATTACCCTAGCCTAAGGCTAGGGCACCCCTAGGCGTAGGCTAGGGCACCCCTAGGCTTAGGCTAGGGCAGCCCTAGGCTTAGGCTAGGGCACCCCTAGGCTTAGGCTAGGGCACCACTAGGCTTTGGCTAGGGAACCCCTAAGCTTAGGTTAGGGCACCCCTAGGCTTAGGCTTGGGCACCCCTAGGCTTGGGCTAGGGCACCCCTAGGCTTGGGCTAGGGCACCCCTAGGTTAGGCTAGGGCACCTCTAGTCTTAGGCTCGGCACCCCTAGGCTTAGGCTAAGGCTAGGGCTCCCCTAGCCTAAGGCTAGGGCACCCCTAGGCTCAGGCTAGGGCACCCCTAGGCTTAGGATAGGGTACCCCTAGGCTTAGGCTAGGGCACCCCTAGGCTTAGGCTAAGGCTACGGCTCCCCTAGCCTCAGGCTAGGGCACCCTTAGACCCAGGCTATGGCACCCCTAGGCTTATACTAGGGAACCCCTAGGCTTAGGCTAGGGCACCCCTAGGCTTAGGCTAGGGCACCCCTAGGCTTAGGCTAAGGCTACGGCTCCCCTAGACTCAGGCCGGGGCACCCCTAGACTCAGGCTAGGGCACCCCTAGGCTTAAGCTAAGGCTAGGGCTCCCCTAGCCTCAGGCTAGGACACCCATAGGCTCGGGCAAGGGCACACGTAGGCTTAAGCTAGGACACCCCTAGGCTTAGGCTAAGGCTAGGGCTTCCCTAGCCTAAGGTTAGGACTCCCTAAGGCTCAGGCTAGGGCACCCCTAGGCTTAGGCTAGGGCACCCCTAGGCTTAGGCTATGGCTAGGGTTCCCCTAGCCTCAGGCTAGGACACCCCTAGGCTCAGGCAAGGGCACACCTAGGCTTAGGCTAGGGCACCCCTAGGCTTAGGCTAGGGCACCCCTAGACTCAGGCTAGGGCACCACTAGACTCAGGCTAGGGCACCCCTAGATTTAGGGTAGGGCAATCCTAGGCTTAGGCTAAGGCTAGGGCTCCCCTAGCCTCAGGCTAGGGCACCCCTATGTTCAGGCTAGGGCACCCCTAGGCTTAGGCTAAGGCTAGGGCTCCCCTAGCTTAAGGCTAGGGTACCCCTAGGCTTAGGCTAGGGCACCCCTAGGCTTAGGCTAGGGCATGCCTAGGTTTAGGGTAGGGCAATCCTAGGCTTCGGCTAAGGGTAGGGCTCCCCTAGCCTCAGGCTAGGGCACCCCTAGGCTTAGGCTAGGGCACCCCTAGTCTTAGCCTAAGGCTAGGGTCCCCTAGCCTAAGGCTAGGGCACCCCTACGCTTAGACTAGGGCACCCCTAGGCGTAGGCTAGGGTACCCCTAGGTTTAGGCTAAGGCTAGGGCACCCCAAGGCTTAAGCTAGGGCACCCTAGGCTTAGACTAAGGCACCCCTATTCTTAGGCTAGGGCACCCCTACTCTTAGGCTAGGGCACTCATAGGCTTAGGCTAGGGCACCCCTAGGCTTAGGCTAGGGCACCCCTAGGCTTAGGCTAAGGCTAGGGATCCCCTAGCCTAATGCAGGGGCACCCCTAGGCTTAGGCTAGGGTACCACTAGGTTTAGGATAGGGCACCCCTAGGCTTAGGCTAGGGCACCCCTAGGCTTAGGCTAGGGCACCCCTAGGCTTAGGCGAAAGCTAGGGCTCCCCTAGCCTAAGGCTATGGCACCCCTAGGCTTAGGCTAGGGCACCCCGAGGGTTAGGCTAGGGCACCCCTAGACTTAGGCTAGGACACCCCTAGGCTTAGGATAGGGCACCCATAGACTTAGGCTAAGGCTAGGGCTACCCTTGCCTAAGGCTAGGGCACCCCTAGGCTTAGGCTAGGGAACCCCTAGGCTTAGGTTAGGGCACCCCTAGGCTTAGGCTTGGGCACCCCTATTCTTAGGCTAGGGCACCCCTACTCTTATGCTAGGGCACTCCTAGGCTTAAGCAAGGGCACCCCTAGGCTTAGGCTAGGGTACCCCTAGGCTTAAGCTATGGTTAGGGCTACCCTAACCTAAAGCTAGGGCACCCCAAGGCTTAGGCTAGGGCACCCCTAGGCTTAGGCTAGGGCACCCCTAGGCTTAGGCTCGGGTACCCCTAGGCTTAGGGTAAGGCTAGGCCTCCCCTAGCCTAAGGCTAGGGCACCCCTAGGCTTAGGCTAGGGCACCCTAGGCTTAGGCTAGGTACCCCTATTCTTAAGCTAGGGCACCCCTACTCTTAGACTAGGGCACTCGTAGGCTTAGGCTAGGGCACCACTAGGCTTAGGCTAGGGCACCCCTAGGCTTAGGCTAAGGCTAGGGCTCCCCTAGCCTAAGGCTAGGACACCCCTAGGCTTAGGCTAGGGTACCTCTAGGTTTAGGTTAGGGCACACCTATGCTTAGGCTAGGGAACCCCTAGCTTAGGATAGGACACCCCTATGCTTAGGCTAAGGCTAGGGCTCCCCTAGCCTAAGGCTAGGGCACCCCTAGGCTTAGGCTAGGGCACCCCTAGGCTTAGGCTAGGGCACCCTAGGCTTAGGCTAGGGCACCCTAGCCTTAGGCTAGGGCACCCGTATTCTTAAGCTAGGGCACCCCTACTCTTAGGCTAGGGCACTCCTAGGCTTAGGCTAGGGCACCCCTAGGCTTAGGCTAGGGCACCCCTAGGCTTAGGCTAAGGCTAGGGCACCCCTAGGCGTAGGCTAGGGCACCCCTAGGCTTAGGCTAGGGCAGCCCTAGGCTTAGGCTAGGACACCCCTAGGCTTAGGCTAGGGCACCACTAGGCTTAGACTAGGGAACCCCTAGGCTTAGGTCAGGGCACCCCTAGGCTTAGGCTTGGGCACCCCTAGGCTTGGGCTAGGGCACCCCTAGGCTTGGGCTAGGGCACCCCTAGGTTAGGCTAGGGCACCTCTAGGCTTAGGCTCGGCACCCCTAGGCTTAGGCTAAGGCTACGGCTCCCCTAGCCTCAGGCTAGGGCACCCCTAGACCCAGGCTATGGCACCCCTAGGCTTAGGCTAGGGCACCCCTAGGTTTAGGCTAGGGCACCCCTAGGCTTAGGCTAGGGCACCCCTAGGCTTAGGCTAAGGCTACGGCTCCCCTAGACTCAGGCCTGGTCACCCCTAGACTCAGGCTAGGGCACCCCAAAGCTTAGACTAGGACACCCCTAGGCTTAGGCTAAGGCTAGGGCTCCCCTAGCCTCAGGCTAGGACACCCCTAGGCTCAGGCAAGGGCACACGTAGGCTTAGGCTAGGACACCCGTAGGCTTAGGCTAAGGCTAGGGCTTCCCTTGCCTAAGGTTAGGACTCCCTAAGGCTCAGGCAAGGGCACACCTAGGCTTAGGCTAGGGCACCCCTAGGCTTAGGCTAAGGCTAGGGCTCCCCTAGCCTCAGGCTAGGACACCCCTAGACTCAGGCTAGGGCACCCCTAGGCTTAGGCTAGGGCACCCCTAGGCTTAGGCTAAGGCTAGGGCTCCCCTAGCTTAAGGCTAGGGCACCCCTAGGCTTGGCTAGGGCACCCCTAGGCTTAGGCTAGGGAATCCCTAGGTTTAGGGTAGGGCAATCCTAGGCTTAGGCTAAGGGTAGGGCTCCCCTAGCCTCAGGTAAGGGCACCCCTAGGCTTAGGCTAGGGCACCCCTAGGCTTAGGCTAAGGCTAGGGCTCCCCTAGCCTAAGGCTAGGGCACCCCTAGGCTTAGGCTACGGCACCCCTAGGCTTAGGCTACAGCACCCCTAGGTTTAGGCTAAGGCTAGGGCACCCCTAGGCTTAGGCTAGGGCACCCTAGGCTTAGACTAGGGCACCCCTATTCTTAGGCTAGGGCACCCCTACTCTTAGGCTCGGGCACTCGTAGGCTTAGGCTAGGGCACCCCTAGGCTTAGGCTAGGGCACCCCTAGGCTTAGGCTAGGGCACCCCTAGGCTTAGGCTAAGGCTAGGGCTCCCCTAGCCTAAGGCTAGGGCACCCCTAGGCTCAGGCTAGGGCACCCCTAGGCTTAGGATAGGGTACCCCTAGGCTTAGGCTAGGGCACCCCTAGGCTTAGGCTAAGGCTACGGCTCCCCTAGCCTCAGGCTAGGGCACCCTTAGACCCAGGCTATGGCACCCCTAGGCTTATACTAGGGAACCCCTAGGCTTAGGCTAGGGCACCCCTAGGCTTAGGCTAGGGCACCCCTAGGCTTAGGCTAAGGCTACGGCTCCCCTAGACTCAGGCCGGGGCACCCCTAGACTCAGGCTAGGGCACCCCTAGGCTTAGGCTAAGGCTAGGGCTCCCCTAGCCTCAGGCTAGGACACCCATAGGCTCGGGCAAGGGCACACGTAGGCTTAAGCTACGACACCCCTAGGCTTAGGCTAAGGCTAGGGCTTCCCTAGCCTAAGGTTAGGACTCCCTAAGGCTCAGGCTAGGGCACCCCTAGGCTTAGGCTAGGGCACCCCTAGTCTTAGGCTATGGCTAGGGTTCCCCTAGCCTCAGGCTAGGACACCCCTAGGCTCAGGCAAGGGCACACCTAGGCTTAGGCTAGGGCACCCCTAGGCTTAGGCTAAGGCTACGGCTCCCCTAGCCTCAGGCTAGGGCACCCCTAGACTCAGGCTAGGGCACCACTAGACTCAGGCTAGGGCACCCCTAGATTTAGGGTAGGGCAATCCTAGGCTTAGGCTAAGGCTAGGGCTCCCCTAGGCTCAGGCTAGGGCACCCCTAGGCTTAGGCTAAGGCTAGGGCTCCCCTAGCTTAAGGCTAGGGTACCCCTAGGCTTAGGCTAGGGCACCCCTAGGCTTAGGCTAGGGCATGCCTAGGTTTAGGGTAGGGCAATCCTAGGCTTCGGCTAAGGGTAGGGCTCCCCTAGCCTCAGGCTAGGGCACCCCTAGGCTTAGGCTAGGGCACCCCTAGTCTTAGCCTAAGGCTAGGGTCCCCTAGCCTAAGGCTAGGGCACCCCTACGCTTAGACTAGGGCACCCCTAGGCGTAGGCTAGGGCACCCCTAGGTTTAGGCTAAGGCTAGGGCACCCCAAGGCTTAAGCTAGGGCACCCTAGGCTTAGACTAGGGCACCCCTATTCTTAGGCTAGGGCACCCCTACTCTTAGGCTAGGGCACTCATAGGCTTAGGCTAGGGCACCCCTAGGCTTAGGCTAGGGCACCTCTAGGCTTAGGCTAAGGCTAGGGCTCCCCTAGCCTAATGCAGGGGCACCCCTAGGCTTAGGCTAGGGTACCACTAGGTTTAGGATAGGGCACCCCTAGGCTTAGGCTAGGGCACCCCTAGGCTTAGGCTAGGGCACCCCTAGGCTTAGGCGAAGGCTAGGGCTCCCCTAGCCTAAGGCTATGGCACCCCTAGGCTTAGGCTAGGGCACCCCGAGGGTTAGGCTAGGGCACCCCTAGACTTAGGCTAGGACACCCCTAGGCTTAGGATAGGGCACCCATAGACTTAGGCTAAGGCTAGGGCTACCCTTGCCTAAGGCTAGGGCACCCCTAGGCTTAGGCTAGGGAACCCCTAGGCTTAGGTTAGGGCACCCCTAGGCTTAGGCTTGGGCACCCCTATTCTTAGGCTAGGGCACCCCTACTCTTATGCTAGGGCACTCCTAGGCTTAAGCAAGGGCACCCCTAGGCTTAGGCTAGGGTACCCCTAGGCTTAAGCTATGGTTAGGGCTACCCTAACCTAAAGCTAGGGCACCCCAAGGCTTAGGCTAGGGCTCCCCTAGGCTTAGGCTAGGGCACCCCTAGGCTTAGACTAGGGCACCCCTAGGTTTAGGGTAGGGCTATCCTAGGCTTAGGCTAAGGCTAGGGCTCCCCTAGCCTAAGGCTAAGGCAACCCTAGGCTTAGGCGAGGGCACCCCTAGGCTTAGGCTAGGGCACCCCTAGCCTTAGGCTAGGGCACCCCTAGGCTTATGCTAAGGCTAGGGCTCCCCTAGCCTAAGGCTAGGGCACCCCTAGGCTTAGGCTAGGGCTCCCCTAGCCTAAGGCTATGGCACACATAGGCTTAGGCTAGGGCACCCCTAAGCTTAGGCTAGGGCACTTCTAGACTTAGGCTAGGGCACCCCTAGGCTTAGGCTAGGGCACCTCTAGGCTTAGGCAAGGGCACCCCTAGGCTTAGGCTAAGGCTAGGGCACGCCTAGGCTCAGGCTAGGGCACCCCTAGGCTTAGGCTAGGACACTCCTAGGCTTAGGCTAGGGTACCCCTAGGCTTAGGCTTGGGCACCCCTAGGCTTAGGCTAAGGCAGGGCTCCCATAGCCTAAGGCTAGGAATTCCCTAGGCTCAGGCAAGGGCACCCCTAGGCTTAGGCTAGGGCACCCCTAGGCTTAGGCCAGTGCACCCGTAGGCTTAGGCTAAGGCTAGGGCTACCCTAGCCTAAGGCTAGGGTACCCCTAGGCTTAGGCTAGGGCACCCCTAGGCTTAGGCTAGGGCACCCCTAGGCTTAGGCTCGGGTACCCCTAGGCTTAGGCTAAGGCTAGGGCTCCCCTAGCCTAAGGCTAGGGCACCCCTAGGCTTAGGCTAGGGCACCCTAGGCTTAGGCTAGGTACCCCTATTCTTAAGCTAGGGCACCCCTACTCTTAGACTAGGGCACTCGTAGGCTTAGGCTAGGGCACCACTAGGCTTAGGCTAGTGCACCCCTAGGCTTAGGCTAAGGCTAGGGCTCCCCTAGCCTAAGGCTAGGACACCCCTAGGCTTAGGCTAGGGTACCTCTAGGTTTAGGTTAGGGCACACCTATGCTTAGGCTAGGGAACCCCTAGCTTAGGATAGGACACCCCTATGCTTAGGCTAAGGCTAGGGCTCCCCTAGCCTAAGGCTAGGGCACCCCTAGGCTTAGGCTAGGGCACCCCTAGGCTTAGGCTAGGGCACCCTAGGCTTAGGCTAGGGCACCCTAGCCTTAGGCTAGGGCACCCGTATTCTTAAGCTAGGGCACCCCTACTCTTAGGCTAGGGCACTCCTAGGCTTAGGCTTGGGCACCCCTAGGCTTAGGCTAGGGCACCCCTAGGCTTAGGCTAAGGCTAGGGCACCCCTAGGCGTAGGCTAGGGCACCCCTAGGCTTAGGCTAGGGCAGCCCTAGGCTTAGGCTAGGGCACCCCTAGGCTTAGGCTAGGGCACCACTAGGCTTAGACTAGGGAACCCCTAGGCTTAGGTCAGGGCACCCCTAGGCTTAGGCTTGGGCACCCCTAGGCTTGGGCTAGGGCACCCCTAGGCTTGGGCTAGGGCACCCCTAGGTTAGGCTAGGGCACCTCTAGGCTTAGGCTCGGCACCCCTAGGCTTAGGCTAAGGCTACGGCTCCCCTAGCCTCAGGCTAGGGCACCCCTAGCCCCAGGCTATGGCACCCCTAGGCTTAGGCTAGGGCACCCCTAGGTTTAGGCTAGGGCACCCCTAGGCTTAGGCTAGGGCACCCCTAGACTCAGGCTAGGGCACCCCTAGGCTCGGGCTAGGGCACCCCAAGCTTAGGCTAGGGCACCCCTAGGCTTAGGCTAAGGCTAGGGCTCCTCTAGACTCAGGCCTGGTCACCCCTAGACTCAGGCTAGGGCACCCAAAAGCTTAGACTAGGACACCCCTAGGCTTAGGCTAAGGCTAGGGCTCCCCTAGCCTCAGGCTAGGACACCCCTAGGCTCAGGCAAGGGCACACGTAGGCTTAGGCTAGGACACCCGTAGGCTTAGGCTAAGGCTAGGGCTTCCCTTGCCTAATGTTAGGACTCCCTAAGGCTCAGGCAAGGGCACACCTAGGCTTAGGCTAGGGCACCCCTAGGCTTAGGCTAAGGCTAGGGCTCCCCTAGCCTCAGGCTAGGACACCCCTAGACTCAGGCTAGGGCACCCCTAGGCTTAGGCTAGGGCACCCCTAGGCTTAGGCTAAGGCTAGGGCTCCCCTAGCTTAAGGCTAGGGCACCCCTAGGCTTGGCTAGGGCACCCCTAGGCTTAGGCTAGGGAATCCCTAGGTTTAGGGTAGGGCAATCCTAGGCTTAGGCTAAGGGTAGGGCTCCCCTAGCCTCAGGTTAGGGCACCCCTAGGCTTAGGCTAGGGCACCCCTAGGCTTAGGCTAAGGCTAGGGCTCCCCTAGCCTAAGGCTAGGGCACCCCTAGGCTTAGGCTACGGCACCCCTAGGCTTAGGCTACAGCACCCCTAGGTTTAGGCTAAGGCTAGGGCACCCCTAGGCTTAGGCTAGGGCACCCTAGGCTTAGACTAGGGCACCCCTATTCTTAGGCTAGGGCACCCCTACTCTTAGGCTCGGGCACTCGTAGGCTTAGGCTAGGGCACCCCTAGGCTTAGGCTAGGGCACCCCTAGGCTTAGGCTAGGGAACCCCTAGGTTTAGGCTTGGTCACCCCTAGACTTAGGCTAGGGCACCCCTAGGCTTAGGCTAGGGCACCCCTAGGCTTAGGCTAAGGCTAGGGCTCCCCTAGCCTAAGGCTATGGCACCCCTAGGCTTAGGCTAGGGCACCCCGAGGGTTAGGCTAGGGCACCCCTAGGCTTAGGCTACGACACCCCTAGGCTTCGGCTAGGGCACCCATAGACTTAGGCTAAGGCTAGGGCTACTCTAGCCTAAGGCTAGGGCACCCCTAGGCTTAGGCTAGGGAACCCCTAGGCTTAGGTTAGGGCACCCCTAGGCTTAGGCTTCGGCACCCCTATTCTTAGGCTAGGGTTCCCCTACTCTTAGGCTAGGGCACTCCTAGGCTTAAGCTAGGGCACCCCTAGTCTTAGGCTAGGGTACCCCAAGGCTTAGGCTATGGCTAGGGCTCCCCTAGCCTAAGGCTAGGGCACCCCAAGGCTTAGGCTATTGCTCCCCTAGGCTTAGGCTAGGGCACCCCTAGGCTTAGACTAGGGCACCCCTAGGCTTAGGCTATGGCTAGGGCTCCCCTAGCCTAAGGCTAGGGCACCCCAAGGCTTAGGCTAGGGCTCCCCTAGGCTTAGGCTAGGGCACCCCTAGGCTTAGACTAGGGCACCCCTAGGTTTAGGGTAGGGTTATCCTAGGCTTAGGCTAAGGCTAGGGCTCCCCTAGCCTAAGGCTAAGGCAACCCTAGGCTTAGGCGAGGGCACCCCTAGGCTTAGGCTAGGGCACCCGTAGCCTTAGGCTAGGGCACCCCTAGGCTTAGGCTAAGGCTAGGACTCCCCTAGCCTAAGGCTAGGGCACCCCTAAGCTTAGGCTAGGGCTCCCCTAGCCTAAGGCTATGGCACCCCTAGTCTTAGGCTAGGGCAACCCTAAGCTTAGGCTAGGGCACCTCTAGACTTAGGCTAGGGCACCCCTAGGCTTAGGCTAGGGCACCTCTAGGCTTAGGCAAGGGCACCGCTAGGCTTAGGCTAAGGCTAGGGCACCCCTAGGCTCAGGCTAGGGCACCCCTAGTCTTAGGCTAGGACACCCCTAGGCTTAGGCTAGGGCACCCGTAGGCTTAGGCTAGGGCACCCCTAGGCTTACGCTAAGGCTAGGGCTCCCCTAGCCTAAGGCTAGGAATCCCCTAGGTTCAGGCAAGGGCACCCCTAGGTTTAGGCTAGGGCACCCCAGGCTTAGGCTAGGGCACCCCTATTCTTAGGCTAGGGCAACCCTACTCTTAGGCTAAGGCTAGGGCTCCCCTAGCCTAAGGCTAGGGCACCCCTCGGCTTAGGCTAGGGCACCCCTAGTCTTAGGCTAGGACACCCCTAGGCTTAGGCCAGGGCACCCATAGGCTTAGGCTAAGGATAGGGCTACCCTAGCCTAAGGCTAGGGCACCCCTAGGCTTAGGCTAGGGCACCCCTAGGCTTAGGCTAGGGCACCCCTAGGCTTAGGCTAAGGCACTCCTAGGCTTAGACTAGGGCACGATAGGCTTAGGCTAGGGCACCCCTAGGCTTAGGCTAAGGCTAGGGCTTCCCTAGCCTAAGGCTAGGGCACCCCTAGGCTTAGGCTAGGGAACCCCTACGCTTAGGCTAAGCCTACGGCTCCCCTAGCCTCAGGCTAGGGCACCCCTAGACTCAGGCTAGGTCACCCCTAGTTTTAGGGTAGGGCAATCCTAGGCTTAGGCTAAGGCTAGATCTCCCCTAGCCTCAGCCTAGGGCACCCCTAGGCTCAGGCTGGGACACCCCTAGGCTTAGGCTAGGGTACCCCTAGGCTTAGACTAGGGCACCCCTAGGCTTAGGCTAAGGCTACCGCTCCCCTAGCCTCAGGCTAGGGCACCCTAGACTCAGGGTATGGCACCACTAGGCTTATGCTAGGGCATCCCTAGGCTTAGGCTAGGGCACCCTTAGGCTTAGGGTAGGGCAACCCTAGGCTTAGGCTAAGGCTAGGGCACCCCTAGCCTAATTCAAGGGCACCCCTAGGCTTAGGCTAGGGCACCCATAGGCTTAGGCTACGGTACCCCTAGGCATAGGCTAGGGCACCCTTAGGCTTATGCTAAGGCTACGGCTCCCCTGGCCTCAGGCTAGGGCACCCCTAGACTCAGGTTAGGGCACCCCTAGATTCAGACTAGGGCACCCCTAGGCTCAGGCTAGGGCACCCCTAGGCTTAGGCTAGGGCACCCCTAGGCTTAGGCTAAGGATAGTGTTCCCCTAGCCTAAGGCTAGGGCACCCCTAGGCTTAGGCTAAGGCTAGGGCTCCCATAGCCTAAGGCTAGGGCACCCCTAGACTTGAGCTAGGGCACCCCTAGGCTTAGGCTAGGGTACCCCTAGGCTTAGGCTAGGGCACCCGTAGGCTTAGGCTAGGGCACCCCTATTCTTAGGCTAGGGCACCCCTACTCTTAGGCTTGGGAAATCCTAGGCTTAGGCTAGGTCACCCCTAGGCTTAGGCTAGGGTACCCGAAGGCTTAGGGTAAGGCTAGGGCTCCCCTAGCCTAAGGCTAGGGCACCCCTAGGCTTAGGCTAGGGCACCCCTAGGCTTAGGCTAGGACACCCCTAGGCTTAGGTTTGGGCACCCATAGACTTAGGCTAAGACTCGGGCTACCCTAGCCTAAGGCTAGGGCACCCATAGGCTTAGGCTAGGGCACCCCTAGGCTTATGCTGGGGCACACCTAGGCTTAGGCTAAGGCTAGGGCTCCCCTCTTCTATGGCTAGGGGACCACTAGACTTAGGCTAGGGCACCCCTAGGCTTAGGGTAGGACACCCCTAGGCTTAGGCTAGGGGACCCCTAGGCTTAGGCTAGCACTCCTGTAGGCTCAGGCTAGGGCACCCCTAGATTTAGGCTCAGGCTAGGGCAACTCTAGTCTTAGGATAGGGCACCCCTAGGCTTAGGCTAAGGCAAGGGCTCCCCAAGCATCAGGCTAGGGCACCCAACGGCTCAGGCAAGGGCACACCTAGGCTTAGGCTAGGGCACCCCTAGGTTTAGGCTAAGGCTAGGGCTCCCCTAGCCTAACTCTAGGACTCCCCTCGGTCCAGCTAGGGCACCCTTACACTTAGGCTAGGGCACCCCTAAGCTTAGGCTAGGGTACCCGAAGGCTTAGGCTAGGGCACCCCTAGGCTTAGGCTGAGGCTACGGCTCCCCTAGCCTCAGGCTAGGGCACCCCTAGACTCAGGCTAGGGCACCCCTAGGCTCGGGCTAGGGCACCCCAAGCTTAGGCTAGGGCACCCCTAGGCTTAGGCTAAGGCTAGGGCTCCTCTAGCCAAAGGCTAGGGCACCCCTAGGCTTAGGCTAGGGCACCCCTAGGCTTAGGCTAAGGCTAGGGCTCCCATAGCCTAAGGCTAGGGCACCTCTAGGCTTAGGCTAGTGCACCCTAGGCTTGGGCTAGGTCAGCCCTATTCTTATGCATGGGCACCCCTACTCTTAGGCTAGGGCACTCCTAGGCTTAGGCTAGGGCACCCCTAGGCTTTGGCTAGGACACCCCTAGGATTAGGCTAGGGCACCCATAGACTGAGGCTTAGGCTAGGGCTCCCCTAGGCTTAGGCTAGGGCACCCCACGCTTAGGCTAAGGCTAGGGCTCCTCTAGCCAAAGGCTAGGAAACCCCTAGGCTTAGGTTAGGGCACCCGTAGGCTTAGGCTAGGGCTCCCCTAGGCTTAGGCTAGAGAACCCCTAGGCTTAGGCTAAGGCTAGGGCTCCCATAGCCTAAGGCTAGGGCAGCCCTAGGCTTAGGCAAGGGCACCCTAGGCTTAGGCTAGGGCAGCCATATTCTTAGGCTATGGCACCCCTACTCTTAGGCTAGGGCACCCATTGGCTTAGGCTAAGACTAGGGCTCCCCAAACCTAAGTCTATGGCACCCATAGGCTTAGGCTAAGGCACCCGTAGGCTTAGGCTAGGGAACCCCTAGGCTTAGGCTATGGCACCCCTTGGCTTAGGCTAGGGCACCCCTAGGCTTAGGCTAAGGCTAGGGCTCCTCTAGCCAAAGGCTAGGGCACCCCTAGGCACCTCTAGGCTTAGGCTAGTGCACCCTAGGCTTGGGCTAGGGCAGCTCTATTCTTATGTAAGGGCACCCCTACTCTTAGACTAGGGCACTCCTAGGCTTAGGCTAGGCCACCCCTAGGCTTTGGCTAGGGCACCCCTAGGCTTAGGCTAGGGCTCCACTAGGCTTAGGCTAAGGCACCCCTAGGCTTAGGCTAGGACACCCCTAGGATTAGGCTAGGGCACCCATAGACTGAGGCTTAGGCTTGGGCTCCCCTAGGCTTAGGCTAGGGCACCCCAGGCTTAGACTAAGGCTAGGGCTCCTCTAGCCAAAGGCTAGGGCACCCCTAGGCTTAGGCTAGGGCACCCGTAGGCTTAGGCTAGGGCTCCCGTAGGCTTAGGCTAGAGAACCCCTAGGCTTAGGCTAAGGCTAGGGCTCCCATAGCCTAAGGCTAGGGCAGCCCTAGGCTTAGGCTAGGGCACCCTAGGCTTAGGCTAGGGCAGCCATATTCTTAGGCTATGGCACCCCTACTCTTAGGCTAGGGCACTCTTAGGCTTAGGCTAGGGCACCCCTAGGGTTTGGCTAGGGCACTCCTAGGCTTAGGCTAAGCTTAGGTCTCCCCTAGCGTAAGGCTAGGGCACCCCTAGGCTTTGGCTAGGGCACCCCTAGGCTTAGGCTAAGGCAAGGGCTCCCCGAGCATCAGGCTAGGGCACCCCTAGGCTCAGGCAAGGGCACACCTTGGCTTAGGCTAGGGCACCCCTAGGTTTAGGCTAAGGCTAGGGCTCCCCTAGCCTAACGCTAGGACTCCCCTAGGACCAGCTAGGGCACCCCTAGGCTTAGGCTAGGGCACCCCTCGGCTTAGGCTAAGGCTAGGGCTCCCCTAGCCTCAGGCTAGGGCACCCCTAGGCTCGGGCAAGGGCACCCCAAGCTTAGGCTAGGGCACCCCTAGGCTTAGGCTAAGGCTAGGGCTCCTCTAGCCAAAGGCTAGGGCACCCCTAGGCACCTCTAGGCTTAGGCTAGTGCACCCTAGGCTTGGGCTAGGGCAGCTCTATTCTTATGTAAGGGCACCCCTACTCTTAGACTAGGGCAGTCCTAGGCTTAGGCTAGGGCACCCCTAGGCTTTGGCTAGGGCACCCCTAGGCTTAGGATAGGGCTCCCCTAGGCTTAGGCTAAGGCACCCCTAGGCTTAGGCTAGGACACCCCTAGGATTAGGCTAGGGCACCCATAGACTGAGGCTTAGGCTTGGGCTCCCCTAGGCTTAGGCTAGGGCACCCCAGGCTTAGACTAAGGCTAGGGCTCCTCTAGCCAAAGGCTAGGGCACCCCTAGGCTTAGGCTAGGGCACCCGTAGGCTTAGGCTAGGGCTCCCCTAGGCTTAGGCTAGAGAACCCCTAGGCTTAGGCTAAGGCTAGGGCTCCCATAGCCTAAGGCTAGGGCAGCCCTAGGCTTAGGCTAGGGCACCCTAGGCTTAGGCTAGGGCAGCCATATTCTTAGGCTATGGCACCCCTACTCTTAGGCTAGGGCACTCTTAGGCTTAGGCTAGGGCACCCCTAGGCTTTGGCTAGGGCACTCCTAGGCTTAGGCTAAGGTTAGGTCTCCCCTAGCCTAAGGCTAGGGCACCCCAGGCTTAGGCTAGGGCACCCATTGGCTTAGGCTAAGACTAGGGCTCCCCAAACCTAAGTCTATGGCACCCATAGGCTTAGGCTAGGGCACCCGTAGGCTTAGGCTAGGGAACCCCTAGGCTTAGGCTAGGGCACCCCTTGGCTTAGGCTAGGGCATCCCTAGGCTAAGGCTAAGCCTAGGGCTCCCCTAACCTAAGTCTAGGGCACCCCTAGGCTTAGGCTAGGACACCCCTAGGCTTAGGCCAGGGCACCCATAGGCTTAGGCTAAGGCTAGGGCTACCCTAGCCTAAGGCTAGGGCACCCCTAGGCTTAGGCTAGGGCACCCCTAGGCTTAGGCTAGGGCACCCCTAGGCTTAGGCTAAGGCACCCCTAGGCTTAGACTAGGGCACGAGAGGCTTAGGCTAGGGCACCCCTAGGCTTAGGCTAAGGCTAGGGCTCCTCTAGCCTAAGGCTAGGGCACCCCTAGGCTTAGGCTAGGGAACCCCTAGGATTAGGTTAGGGCACCACTAGGCTTAGGCTTGGTCACCCCTAGACTTAGGCTAGGGCAACCCTAGGCTTAGGCTGGGGCACCCCTAGGCTTAAGCTAAGGCTAGGGCTCCCCTCGCCTAAGGCTAGGGCACCCCTAGGCTCAGACTAGGGCACCCCTAGGCTCAGGCAAGGGCACACCTAGGCTTAGGCTAGGGCACCCCTAGGTTTAGGCTAAGGCTAGGGCTCCCCTAGCCTAACTCTAGGACTCCCCTAGGCCCATCTAGGGCACCCTTAGGCTTAGGCTAGGGCACCCCTCGGCTTAGGCTAAGGCTAGGGCTTCCCTAGCCTAAGGCTAGGGCACCCCTAGGCTTAGGCTAGGGCAACCCTAAGCTTAGGCTAGGGTACCCCAAGGCTTAGGCTAGGGCACCCCTAGACTCAGGCTAGGGCACCCCTAGGCTCGGGCTAGGGCACCCCAAGCTTAGGCTAGGGCACCCCTAAGCTTAGGCTAGGGTACCCCAAGGCTTAGGCTAGGGCACCCCTAGGCTTAGGCTGAGGCTACGGCTCCCCTACCCTCAGGCTAGGGCACCCCAAGACTCAGGCTAGGGCACCCCTAGGCTTGGTCTAGGGCACCCCAAGCTTAGGCTAGGGCACCCCTAGGCTTAGGCTAAGGCTACGGCTCCCCTAGACTCAGGCCCGGTCACCACTAGATTCAGGCTAGGGCAGCCAAAGGCTTAGGCTAGGGCACCCCTAGGCTTAGGCTAAGGCTAGGGCTCCCCTAGCCTCAGGCTAGGACACCCCTAGGCTCAGGCAAGGGCACACGTAGGCTTAGGCTAGGACACCCCTAGGCTTAGGCTAAGGCTAGGGCTTCCCTAGCCTAAGGTTAGGACTCCCTAAGGCTCAGGCAAGGGCACACCTAGGCTTAGGCTAGGGCACCCCTAGGCTTAGGCTAAGGCTACGGCTCCCCTAGCCTCACGCTAGGGCACCCCTAGACTCAGGCTAGGGCACCCCTAGACTCTGGCTAGGGCACCCCTAGATTTAGGGTAGGGCAATCCTAGGCTTAGGCTAAGGCTAGGGCTCCCCTAGCCTCAGGCTAGGGCACCCCTAGGCTCAGGATAGGGCACCCCTAGGCTTAGGCTATGGCACCCCTAGGCTTAGGCTAAGTCTAGGGCTCCCCTAGCTTAAGGCTAGGGCACCCCTAGGCTTGGCTAGGGCACCCCTAGTCTTAGGCTAGGGCATCCCTAGGTTTAGGGTAGGGCAATCCTAGGCTTAGGCTAAGGGTAGGGCTCTCCTAGCCTCAGGTTAGGGCACCCCTAGGCTTAGGCTAGGGCACCCCTAGGCTTAGGCTAAGGCTAGGGCTCCCCTAGCCTAAGGCTAGGGCACCCCTAGGCTTAGGCTAAGGCTAGGGCTCCCATAGCCTAAGGCTAGGGCACCCCTAGACTTGAGCTAGGGCACCCCTAGGCTTAGGCTAGGGTACCCCTAGGCTTAGGCTAGGGCACCCGTAGGCTTAGGCTAGGGCACCCCTATTCTTAGGCTAGGGCACCCCTACTCTTAGGCTTGGGAAATCCTAGGCTTAGGCTAGGTCACCCCTAGGCTTAGGCTAGGGTACCCGAAGGCTTAGGGTAAAGCTAGGGCTCCCCTAGCCTAAGGCTAGGGCACCCCTAGGCTTAGGCTAGGGCACCCCTAGGCTTAGGCTAGGACACCCCTAGGCTTAGGTTAGGGCACCCATAGACTTAGGCTAAGGCTAGGGCTACCCTAGCCTAAGGCTAGGGCACCCATAGGCTTAGGCTAGGGCACCCCTAGGCTTATGCTGGGGCACACCTAGGCTTAGGCTAAGGCTAGGGCGCCCCTCTCCTAAGGCTAGGGGACCACTAGACTTAGGCTAGGGCACCCCTAGGCTTAGGGTAGGACACCCCTAGGCTTAGGCTAGGGGACCCCTAGGCTTAGGCTAGGGCACCCCTAGACTCAGGGTATGCCACCCCTAGGCTTAGGCTAGGGCACCCCTAGGCTTAGGCTCAGGCGAGGGCAACCCTAGTCTTAGGATAGGGCACCCCTAGGCTTAGGCTAAGGCAAGGGCTCCCCGAGAATCAGGCTCGGGCACCCCTAGGCTCAGGCAAGGGCACACCTAGGCTTAGGCTAGGGCAACCCTAGGTTTAGGCTAAGGCTAGGGCTCCCCTAGCCTAACTCTAGGACTCCCCTAGGCCCAGCTAGGGCACCCTTACACTTAGGCTAGGGCACCCCTAAGCTTAGGCTAGGGTACCCGAAGGCTTAGGCTAGGGCACCCCTAGGCTTAGGCTGAGGCTACGGCTCCCCTAGCCTCAGGCTAGGGCACCCCTAGACTCAGGCTAGGGCACCCCTACGCTCGGGCTAGGGCACCCCAAGCTTAGGCTAGGGCACCCCTAGGCTTAGGCTAAGGCTAGGGCTCCTCAAGCCAAAGGCTAGGGCACCCCTAGGCTTACGCTAGGGCACCCCTAGGCTTAGGCTAAGGCTAGGGCTCCCATAGCCTAAGGCTAGGGCACCTCTAGGCTCAGGCTAGTGCACCCTAGGCTTGGGCTAGGGCAGCCCTATTCTTATGCAAGGGCACCCCTACTCTTAGGCTAGGGCACTCCTAGGCTTAGGCTAGGGCACCCCTAGGCTTTGGCTAGGGCACCCCTAGGCTTAGGCTAATGCTCCCCTAGGCTTAGGCTAAGGCACCCCTAGGCTTAGGCTAGGACACCCCTAGGATTAGGCTAGGGCACCCATAGACTGAGGCTTAGGCTTGGGCTCCCCTAGGCTTAGGCTAGGGCACCCCAGGCTTAGACTAAGGCTAGGGCTCCTCTAGCCAAAGGCTAGGGCACCCCTAGGCTTAGGCTAGGGCACCCGTAGGCTTAGGCTAGGGCTCCCCTAGGCTTAGGCTAGAGAACCCCTAGGCTTAGGCTAAGGCTAGGGCTCCCATAGCCTAAGGCTAGGGCAGCCCTAGGCTTAGGCTAGGGCACCCTAGGCTTAGGCTAGGGCAGCCATATTCTTAGGCTATGGCACCCCTACTCTTAGGCTAGGGCAGTCTTAGGCTTAGGCTAGGGCACCCCTAGGCTTTGGCTAGGGCACTCCTAGGCTTAGGCTAAGGTTAGGTCTCCCCTAGCGTAAGGCTAGGGCACCCCTAGGCTTAGGCTAAGGCAAGGGCTCCCCGAGCATCAGGCTAGGGCACCCCTAGGCTCAGGCAAGGGCACACCTAGGCTTAGGCTAGGGCACCCCTAGGTTTAGGCTAAGGCTAGGGCTCCCCTAGCCTAACGCTAGGACTCCCCTACGCCCAGCTAGGGCACCCCTAGGCTTAGGCTAGGGCACCCCTCGGCTTAGGCTAAGGCTAGGGCTCCCCTAGCCTCAGGCTAGGGCACCCCTAGACTCAGGCTAGGGCACCCCTAGGCTCGGGCAAGGGCACCCCAAGCTTAGGCTAGGGCACCCCTAGGCTTAGGCTAGGACACCCCTAGGCTTAGGCCAGGGCACCCATAGGCTTAGGCTAAGGCTAGGGCTACCCTAGCCTAAAGCTAGGGAACCCCTAGGCTTAGGCTAGGGCACCCCTAGGCGTAGGCTAGGGCACCCCTAGGCTTAGGCTAGGGCACCCCTAGGCTTAGGCTAGAGCACCCCTAGGCTTAGGCTAAGGCACCCCTAGGCTTAGACTAGGGCACGATAGGCTTAGGCTAGGGCACACTTAGGCTTAGGCTAAGGCTATGGCTCCCCTAGCCTAAGGCTAGGGCACCCCTAGGCTTAGTCTAGGGAACCCCTAGGCTTAGGTTAGGGCACCACTAGGCTTAGGCTTGGTCACCCCTAGACTTCGGCTAGGGTACCCCTAGGCTTAGGCTAGGGTACCCTAGGCCTAGGCCAGGGCACCCCTAGGCTTAGGCTAAGGCTACAGCTCCCCTAGCCTCAGGCTAAGGCACCCCTAGATTCAGGCTATGGCACCCCTAGGCTTAGGTTAGGGTACCCCTAGGCTTAGGCTAGGGAACCCCTACGCTTAGGCTAAGACTACGGCTCCCCTAGCCTCAGGCTAGGAAACCCCTAGACTCAGGCTAGGTAACCCCTAGTTTTAGGGTAGGGCAATCCTAGGCTTAGGCTAAGGCTAGATCTCCCCTAGCCTCAGCCTAGGGCACCCCTAGGCTCAGGCTGGGGCACCCCTAGGCTTAGGCTAGGGTACCCCTAGGCTTAGACTAGGGCACCCCTAGGCTTAGGCTAAGGCTACCGCTCCCCTAGCCTCAGGCTAGGGCACCCTAGACTCAGGGTATGGCACCACTAGGCTTATGCTAGGGCACCCCTAGGCTTAGACTAGGGCACCCCTAGGCTTAGGCTAAGGCTACCGCTCCCCTAGCCTCAGGCTAGGGCACCCTAGACTCAGGGTATGGCACCACTAGGCTTATGCTAGGGCACCCCTAGGCTTAGGCCAGGGCACCCTTAGGCTTATGGTAGGGCAACCCTAGGCTTAGGCTAAGGCTAGGGCACCCCTAGCCTAATTCAAGGGCACCCCAAGGCTTTGGCTAGGGCCCCCCTAGGCTTAGGCTACGGTACCCGTAGGCTTAGGCTAGGGCACCCCTATTCTTAGGCTAGGGCACCCCTACTCTTAGACTTGGGAAATCCTAGGCTTAGGCTAGGTCACCCCTAGGCTTAGGCTAGGGTACCCGAAGGCTTAGGGTAAGGCTAGGGCTCCCCTAGCCTAAGGCTAGGGCACCCCTAGGCTTAGGCTAGGGCACCCCTAGGCTTAGGCTAGGACTCCCCTAGGCTTAGGTTAGGGCACCCATAGACTTAGGCTAAGGCTAGGGCTACCCTAGCCTAAGGCTAGGGCACCCATAGGCTTAGGCTAGGGCACCCCTAGGCTTATGCTGGGGCACACCTAGGCTTAGGCTAAGGCTAGGGCTCCCCTCTCCTAAGGCTAGGGGACCACTAGGCTTAGGCTAGGGCACCCCGAGGCTTAGGGTAGGAAACCCCTAGGCTTAGGCTAGGGGACCCCTATTCTTAGGCTAGCGCACCCCTAGACTCAGGGTATGCCACCCCTAGGCTTAGGCTAGGGCACCCCTAGGCTTAGGCTAGCACTCCCCTAGGCTCAGGCTAGGGCACCCCTAGATTTAGGCTCAGGCTAGGGCAACTCTAGTCTTAGGATAGGGCACCCCTAGGCTTAGGCTAAGGCAAGGGCTCCCCGAGCATCAGGCTAGGGCACCCCTAGGCTCAGGCAAGGGCACACCTAGGCTTAGGCTAGGGCACCCCTAGGTTTAGGCTAAGGCTAGGGCTCCCCTAGCCTACCTCTAGGACTCCCCTAGGCCCAGCTAGGGCACCCTTAGGCTTAGGCTAGGGCACCCCTCGGCTTAGGCTAAGGCTAGGGCTCCCCTAGCCTAAGGCTAGGGCACCCTTACGCTTAGGCTAGGGCACCCCTAAGCTTAGGCTAGGGTACCCCAATGCTTAGGCTAGGGCACCCCTAGGCTTAGGCTGAGGCTACGGCTCCCCTAGCCTCAGGTTAGGGCACCCCTAGACTCAGGCTAGGGCACCCCTAGGCTCGGGCTAAGGCACCCCAAGCTTAGGCTAGGGCACCCCTAGGCTTAGGCTAAGGCTAGGGCTCCTCTAGCCAAAGGCTAGGGCACCCCTAGGCTTAGGCTAGGGCACCCCTAGGCTTAGGCTTAGGCTAGGGCTCCCCTAGCCTAAGGCTATGGCACCCCTAGGCTTAGGCTAGGGCACCCCTAAGCTTAGGCTAGGGCACCTCTAGACTTAGGCTAGGGCACCCCTAGGCTTAGGCTAGGGCACCTCTAGGCTTAGGCAAGGGCACCCCTAGGCTTAGGCTAAGGCTAGGGCACCCCTAGGCTCAGGTTAGGGCACCCCTAGTCTTAGGCTAGGACACCCCTAGGCTTAGGGTAGGGCACCCGTAGGCTTAGGCTAGGGCACCCCTAGGCTTACGCTAAGGCTAGGGCTCCCCTAGCCTAAGGCTAGGAATCCCCTAGGCTCAGGCAAGGGCACCCCTAGGTTTAGGCTAGGGCACCCCAGGCTTAGGCTAGGGCACCCATATTCTTAGGCTAGGGCACCCCTACTCTTAGGCTAAGGCTAGGGCTCCCCTAGCCTAAGGCTAGGGCACCCATCGGCTTAGGCTAGGGCACCCCTAGGCTTAGGCTAGGACACCCCTAGGCTTAGGCCAGGGCACCCATAGGCTTAGGCTAAGGCTAGGGCTACCCTAGCCTAAGGCTAGGGAACCCCTAGGCTTAGGCTAGGGCACCCCTAGGCTTAGGCTAGGGCACCCCTAGGCTTAGGCTAGAGCACCCCTAGGCTAGGCTAAGGCACCCCTAGGCTTAGACTAGGGCACGATAGGCTTACGCTAGGGCACCCCTAGGATTAGGCTAAGGCTAGGGCTCCCCTACCCTAAGGCTAGGGCACCCCTAGGCTTAGTCTAGGGAACCCCTAGGCTTAGGTTAGGGCACCACTAGGCTTAGGCTTGGTCACCCCTAGACTTCGGCTAGGGTACCCCTAGGCTTACGCTATGGTACCCTAGGCCTAGCCCAGGGCACCCCTAGGCTTAGGCTAGGGCACCCCTAGGCTTAGGCTAAGGCAAGGGCTCCCCGAGCATCAGGCTAGGGCACCCCTAGGCTCAGGCAAGGGCAACCTAGGCTTAGGCTAGGGCACCCCTAGGTTTAGGCTAAGGCTAGGGCTCCCCTAGCCTAACGCTAGGACTCCCCTAGGCCCAGCTAGGGCACCCTTAGGCTTAGGCTAGGGCACCCCTCGGCTTAGGCTAAGGCTAGGGCTCCCCTAGCCTCAGGCTAGGGCACCCCTAGACTCAGGCTAGGGCACCCCTAGGCTCGGGCTAGGGCACCCCAAGCTTAGGCTAGGGCACCCCTAGGCTTAGGCTAAGGCTAGGGCTCCTCTAGCCAAAGGCTAGGGCACCCCTAGGCACCTCTAGGCTTAGGCTAGTGCACCCTAGGCTTGGGCTAGGGCAGCTCTATTCTTATGTAAGGGCACCCCTACTCTTAGACTAGGGCACTCCTAGACTTAGGCTAGGGCACCCCTAGGCTTTTGCTAGGGCACCCTTAAGCTTAGGCTAGGGCTCCCCTAGGCTTAGGCTAAGGCACCCCTAGGCTTAGGCTAGGACACCCCTAGGATTAGGCTAGGGCACCCATAGACTGAGGC
Source organism: Tenrec ecaudatus (assembly GCF_050624435.1). NCBI lineage: Eukaryota > Metazoa > Chordata > Mammalia > Afrosoricida > Tenrecidae > Tenrec > Tenrec ecaudatus. The sequence goes on from NW_027458109.1 coordinate 81,377, forward strand.
TTAGGCTTGGGCTCCCCTAGGCTTAGGCTAGGGCACCCCAGGCTTAGACTAATGCTAGGGCTCCTCTAGCCAAAGGCTAGGGCACCCCTAGGCTTAGGCTAGGGCTCCCCTAGGCTTACGCTAGAGAACCCCTAGGCTTAGGCTAAGGCTAGGGCTCCCATAGCCTAAGGCTACGGCAGCCCTAGGCTTAGGCTAGGGCACCCTAGGCTTAGGCTAGGGCAGCCATATTCTTAGGCTATGGCACCCCTACTCTTAGGCTAGGGCACTCTTAGGCTTAGGCTAGGGCACCCCTAGGCTTTGGATAGTGCACTCCTAGGCTTAGGCTAAGGTTAGGTCTCCCCTAGCGTAAGGCTAGGGCACCCCTAGGCTTAGGCTAGGGCACCCATTGGCTTAGGCTAAGACTAGGGCTCCCCAAACCTAAGTCTATGGCACCCATAGGCTTAGGCTAGGGCACCCGTAGGCTTAGGCTAGGGAACCCCTAGGCTTAGGCTAGGGCACCCCTTGGCTTAGGCTAGGGCATCCCTAGGCTAAGGCTAAGCCTAGGGCTCCCCTAACCTAAGTCTAGGGCACCCCTAGGCTTAGGCTAGGACACCCCTAGGCTTAGGCCAGGGCACCCATAGGCTTAGGCTAAGGCTAGGGCTACCCTAGCCTAAGGCTAGGGCACCCCTAGGCTTAGGCTAGGGCACCCCTAGGCTTAGGCTAGGGCACCCCAAGCTTAGGCTAGGGCACCCCTAGGCTTAGGCTAAGGCACCCCTAGGCTTAGACTAGGGCACGAGAGGCTTAGGCTAGGGCACCCCTAGGCTTAGGCTAAGGCTAGGGCTCCTCTAGCCTAAGGCTAGGGCACCCCTAGGCTTAGGCTAGGGAACCCCTAGGATTAGGTTAGGGCACCACTAGGCTTAGGCTTGGTCACTCCTAGACTTAGGCTAGGGCAACCCTAGGCTTAGGCTGGGGCACCCCTAGGCTTAGGCTAAGGCTAGGGCTCCCCTCTCCTAAGGTTAGGGCACCCCTAGGCTCAGGCTAGGGCACCCCTCGGCTCAGGCAAGGGCACACCTAGGCTTAGGCTAGGGCACCCCTAGGTTTAGGCTAAGGCTAGGGCTCCCCTAGCCTAACTCTAGGACTCCCCTAGGCCCAGCTAGGGCACCCTTAGGCTTAGGCTAGGGCACCCCTCGGCTTAGGCTAAGGCTAGGGCTCCCATAGCCTAAGGTTAGGGCACCCCTAGACTTGAGCTAGGGCACCCCTAGGCTGAGGCTAGGGTACCCCTAGGCTTAGGCTAGGGCACCCGTAGGCTTAGGCTAGGGCACCCCTATTCTTAGGCTAGGGCACCCCTACTCTTAGGCTTGGGAAATCCTAGGCTTAGGCTAGGTCACCCCTAGGCTTAGGCTAGGGTACCCGAAAGCTTAGGCTAGGACACCCCTAGGCTTAGGTTAGGGCACCCATAGACTTAGGCTAAGGCTAGGGCTACCCTAGCCTAAGGCTAGGGCACCCATAGGCTTAGGCTCGGGCACCCCTAGGCTTATGCTGGGGCACACCTAGGCTTAGGCTAAGGCTAGGGCTCCCCTCTCCTAAGGCTAGGGGACCACTAGGCTTAGGCTAGGGCACCCCTAGGCATAGGGTAGGAAACCCCTAGGCTTAGGCTAGGGGACCCCTATTCTTAGGCTAGCGCACCCCTAGACTCAGGGTATGCCACCCCTAGGCTTAGGCTAGGGCACCCCTAGGCTTAGGCTAGCACTCCCCTAGGCTCAGGCTAGGGCACCCCTAGATTTAGGCTCAGGCTAGGGCAACTCTAGTCTTAGGATAGGGCACCCCTAGGCTTAGGCTAAGGCAAGGGCTCCCCGAGCATCAGGCTAGGGCACCCCTAGGCTCAGGCAAGGGCACACCTAGGCTTAGGCTAGGGCACCCCTAGGTTTAGGCTAAGGCTAGGGCTCCCCTAGCCTAACTCTAGGACTCCCCTAGGCCCAGCTAGGGCACCCTTAGGCTTAGGCTAGGGCACCCCTCGGCTTAGGCTAAGGCTAGGGCTCCCCTAGCCTAAGGCTAGGGCACCCTTAGGCTTAGGCTAGGGCACCCCTAAGCTTAGGCTAGGGTACCCCATGGCTTAGGCTAGGGCACACCTAGGCTTAGGCTGAGGCTACGGCTCCCCTAGCCTCAGGTTAGGGCACCCCTAGACTCAGGCTAGGGCACCCCTAGGCTCGGGCTAAGGCACCCCAAGCTTAGGCTAGGGCACCCCTAGGCTTAGGCTAAGGCTAGGGCTCCTCTAGCCAAAGGCTAGGGCACCCCTAGGCTTAGGCTAGGGCACCCCTAGGCTTAGGCTTAGGCTAGGGCTCCCCTAGCCTAAGGCTAGGGCACCCCTAGGCTTAGGCTAGGGCACCCCTAAGCTTAGGCTAGGGCACCTCTAGACTTAGGCTAGGGCACCCCTAGGCTTAGGCTAGGGCACCTCTAGGCTTAGGCAAGGGCACCCCTAGGCTTAGGCTAAGGCTAGGGCACCCCTAGGCTCAGGTTAGGGCACCCCTAGTCTTAGGCTAGGACACCCCTAGGCTTAGGGTAGGGCACCCGTAGGCTTAGGCTAGGGCACCCCTAGGCTTACGCTAAGGCTAGGGCTCCCCTAGCCTAAGGCTAGGAATCCCCTAGGCTCAGGCAAGGGCACCCCTAGGTTTAGGCTAGGGCACCCCAGGCTTAGGCTAGGGCACCCATATTCTTAGGCTAGGGCACCCCTACTCTTAGGCTAAGGCTAGGGCTCCCCTAGCCTAAGGCTAGGGCACCCATCGGCTTAGGCTAGGGCACCCCTAGTCTTAGGCTAGGACACCCCTAGGCTTAGGCCAGGGCACCCATAGGCTTAGGCTAAGGCTAGGGCTACCCTAGCCTAAGGCTAGGGAACCCCTAGGCTTAGGCTAGGGCACCCCTAGGCTTAGGCTAGGGCACCCCTAGGCTTAGGCTAGAGCACCCCTAGGCTAGGCTAAGGCACCCCTAGGCTTAGACTAGGGCACGATAGGCTTAGGCTAGGGCACCCCTAGGATTAGGCTAAGGCTAGGGCTCCCCTAGCCTAAGGCTAGGGCACCCCTAGGCTTAGTCTAGGGAACCCCTAGGCTTAGGTTAGGGCACCACTAGGCTTAGGCTTGGTCACCCCTAGACTTCGGCTAGGGTACCCCTAGGCTTACGCTAGGGTACCGTAGGCCTAGCCCAGGGCACCCCTAGGCTTAGGCTAGGGCACCCCTAGGCTTAGGCTAAGGCAAGGGCTCCCCGAGCATCAGGCTAGGGCACCCCTAGGCTCAGGCAAGGGCAACCTAGGCTTAGGCTAGGGCACCCCTAGGTTTAGGCTAAGGCTAGGGCTCCCCTAGCCTAACGCTAGGACTCCCCTAGGCCCAGCTAGGGCACCCTTAGGCTTAGGCTAGGGCAGCCCTCGGCTTAGGCTAAGGCTAGGGCTCCCCTAGCCTCAGGCTAGGGCACCCCTACACTCAGGCTAGGGCACCCCTAGGCTCGGGCTAGTGCACCCCAAGCTTAGGCTAGGGCACCCCTAGGCTTAGGCTAAGGCTAGGGCTCCTCTAGCCAAAGGCTAGGGCACCCCTAGGCACCTCTAGGCTTAGGCTAGTGCACCCTAGGCTTGGGCTAGGGCAGCTCTATTCTTATGTAAGGGCACCCCTACTCTTAGACTAGGGCACTCCTAGGCTTAGGCTAGGGCACCCCTAGGCTTTGGCTAGGGCACCCCTAGGCTTAGGCTAGGGCTCCCCTAGGCTTAGGCTAAGGCACCCCTAGGCTTAGGCTAGGACACCCTTAGGATTAGGCTAGGGCACCCATAGACTGAGGCTTAGGCTTGGGCTCCCCTAGGCTTAGGCTAGGGCACCCCAGGCTTAGACTAATGCTAGGGCTCCTCTAGTCAAAGGCTAGGGCACCCCTAGGCTTAGGCTAGGGCACCCGTAGGCTTAGGCTAGGGCTCCCCTAGGCTTACGCTAGAGAACCCCTAGGCTTAGGCTAAGGCTAGGGCTCCCATAGCCTAAGGCTAGGGCAGCCCTAGGCTTAGGCTAGGGCACCCTAGGCTTAGGCTAGGGCAGCCATATTCTTAGGCTATGGCACCCCTACTCTTAGGCTAGGGCACTCTTAGGCTTAGGCTAGGGCACCCCTAGGCTTTGGCTAGGGCACTCCTAGGCTTAGGCTAATGTTAGGTCTCCCCTAGCGTAAGGCTAGGGCACCCCTAGGCTTAGGCTAGGGCACCCATTGGCTTAGGCTAAGACTAGGGCTCCCCAAACCTAAGTCTATGGCACCCATAGGCTTAGGCTAGGGCACCCGTAGGCTTAGGCTAGGGAACCCCTAGGCTTAGGCTAGGGCACCCCTTGGCTTAGGCTAGGGCATCCCTAGGCTAAGGCTAAGCCTAGGGCTCCCCTAACCTAAGTCTAGGGCACCCCTAGGCTTAGGCTAGGACACCCCTAGGCTTAGGCCAGGGCACCCATAGTCTTAGGCTAAGGCTAGGGCTACCCTAGCCTAAGGCTAGGGCACCCCTAGGCTTAGGCTAGGGCACCCCTAGGCTTAGGCTAAGGCACCCCTAGGCTTAGGCTAGGGCACCCCTAGGCTTAGGCTAAGGCACCCCTAGGCTTAGACTAGGGCACGAGAGGCTTAGGCTAGGGCACCCCTAGGCTTAGGCTAAGGCTAGGGCTCCTCTAGCCTAAGGCTAGGGCACCCCTAGGCTTAGGCTAGGGAACCCCTAGGATTAGGTTAGGGCACCACTAGGCTTAGGCTTGGTCACTCCTAGACTTAGGCTAGGGCAACCCTAGGCTTAGGCTGGGGCACCCCTAGGCTTAGGCTAAGGCTAGGGCTCCCCTCTCCTAAGGCTAGGGCACCCCTAGGCTCAGGCTAGGGCACCCCTCGGCTCAGGCAAGGGCACACCTAGGCTTAGGCTAGGGCACCCCTAGGTTTAGGCTAAGGCTAGGGCTCCCCTAGCCTAACTCTAGGACTCCCCTAGGCCCAGCTAGGGCACCCTTAGGCTTAGGCTAGGGCACCCCTCGGATTAGGCTAAGGCTAGGGCTCCCCTAGCCTAAGGCTAGGGGACCCCTAGACTTGAGCTAGGGCACCCCTAAGCTTAGGCTAGGGTACCCCAAGGCTTAGGCTAGGGCACCCCTAGGCTTAGGCTGAGGCTACGGCTCCCCTAGCCTCAGGCTAGGGCACCCCTAGACTCAGGCTAGGGCACCCCTAGGCTCGGGCTAGGGCACCCCAAGCTTAGGCTAGGGCACCCCTAGGCTTAGGCTAAGGCTAGGGCTCCTCTAGCCAAAGGCTAGGGCACCCCTAGGCTTAGGCTAGGGCACCCCTAGGCTTAGGCTGAGGCTACGGCTCCCCTAGCCTCAGGCTAGGGCACCCCTAGACTCAGGCTAGGGCACCCCTAGGCTCGGGCTAGGGCACCCCAAGCTTAGGCTAGGGCACCCCTAGGCTTAGGCTAAGGCTAGGGCTCTTCTAGCCAAAGGCTAGGGCACCCCTAGGCACCTCTAGGCTTAGGCTAGTGCACCCTAGGCTTGGGCTAGGGCAGCCCTATTCTTATGTAAGGGCACCCCTACTCTTAGACTAGGGCACTCCTAGGCTTAGGCTAGGACACCCCTAGGATTAGGCTAGGGCACCCATAGACTGAGGCTTAGGCTTGGGCTCCTCTAGGCTTAGGCTAGGGCACCCCAGGCTTAGACTAAGGCTAGGGCTCCTCTAGCCAAAGGCTAGGGCACCCCTAGGCTTAGGCTAGGGCACCCGTAGGCTTAGGCTAGGGCTCCCCTAGGCTTAGGCTAGAGAACCCCTAGGCTTAGGCTAAGGCTAGGGCTCCCATAGCCTAAGGCTAGGGCAGCCCTAGGCTTAGGCTAGGGCACCCTAGGCTTAGGCTAGGGCAGCCATATTCTTAGGCTATGGCACCCCTACTCTTAGGCTAGGGCACTCTTAGGCTTAGGCTAGGGCACCCCTAGGCTTTGGCTAGGGCACTCCTAGGCTTAGGCTAAGGTTAGGTCTCCCCTAGCGTAAGCCTAGGGCACCCCTAGGCTTAGTCTAGGGCACCCATTGGCTTAGGCTAAGACTAGGGCTCCGCAAACCTAAGTCTATGGCACCCATAGGCTTAGGCTAGGGCACCCTAGGCTTAGGCTAGGGCAGCCATATTCTTAGGCTATGGCACCCCTACTCTTAGGCTAGGGCACTCTTAGGCTTAGGCTAGGGCACCCCTAGGCTTTGGCTAGGGCACTCCTAGGCTTAGGCTAAGGTTAGGTCTCCCCTAGCGTAAGCCTAGGGCACCCCTAGGCTTAGTCTAGGGCACCCATTGGCTTAGGCTAAGACTAGGGCTCCCCAAACCTAAGTCTATGGCACCCATAGGCTTAGGCTAGGGCACCCGTAGGCTTAGGCTAGGGAACCCCTAGGCTTAGGCTAGGGCACCCCTTGGCTTAGGCTAGGGCATCCCTAGGCTAAGGCTAAGCCTAGGGCTCCCCTAACCTAAGTCTAGGGCACCCCTAGGCTTAGGCTAGGACAACCCTAGGCTTAGGCCAGGGCACACATAGGCTTAGGCTAAGGCTAGGGCTACCCTAGCCTAAGGCTAGGGCACCCTTAGGCTTAGGCTAGGGCACCCCTAGGCTTAGGCTAAGGCTAGGGCCCCTCTAGCCTAAGGCTAGGGCACACCTAGGCTTAGGCTAGGGAACCCCTAGGATTAGGTTAGGGCACCACTAGGCTTAGGCTTGGTCACCCGTAGACTTAGGCTAGGGCAACCCTAGGCTTAGGCTGGGGCTCCCCTAGGCTTAGGCTAAGGCTAGGGCTCCCCTCGCCTAAGGCTAGGGCACCCCTAGGCTCAGGCTAGGGCACCCCTAGGCTTAGGCTAGGGTACCCCTAGGCTTAGGCTAGGGTACCCTAGGCTTAGGCCAGGGCACCCCTAGGCTTAGGCTAGGGCACCCCTAGCCTTAGGCTAGGGCACCCCTAGGCTTAGGCTAAGGCAATGGCTCCCCTAGCCTAAGGCTAGGGCACCCCTAGGCTTAGGCTAGGGCTCTCCTAGCCTAAGGCTATGGCACCCCTAGGCTTAGGCTAGGGCACCCCTAAGCTAAGGCTAGGGCACCTCTAGTCTTAGGCTAGGGCACCCCTAGGCTTAGGGTAGGGCACCTCTAGGCTTAGGCAAGGGCACCCCTAGGCTTAGGCTAAGGCTAGGGCACCCCTAGGCTCAGGCTAGGGCACCCCTAGTCTTAGGCTAGGACACCCCTAGGCTTAGGCTAGGGCACCCGTAGGCTTAGGCTAGGGCACCCCTAGGCTTACGCTAAGGCTAGTGCTCCCCTAGCCTAAGGCTAGGAATCCCCTAGTCTTAGGCTAGGGCACCCCTAGGCTTAGGCTAGGGCACCCCTAGGCTTAGGTTAAGGCTAGGGCTCCCCTAGCTTAAGGCTAGGGCACCACTAGGCTTGGCTAGGGCACCCCTAGGCTTAGGCTAGGGCATCCCTAGGTTTAGGGCAGGGCAATCCTAGGCTTAGGCTAAGGGTAGGGCTCCCCTAGCCTCAGGTTAGGGCACCCCTAGGCTTAGGCTAGGGCACCCCTAGGCTTAGGCTAAGGCTATGGCTCCTCTAGCCTAAGGCTAGGGCACCCCTAGGCTTAGGCTACGGCACCCCTAGGCTTAAGCTATGGCACCCCTAGGTTTAGGCTAAGGCTAGGGCACCCCTAGGCTTAGGCTAGGGCACCCTAGGCTTAGACTAGGGCACCCCTATTCTTAGGCTAGGGCACCCCTACTCTTAGGCTAGGGCACTCGTAGGCTTAGGCTAGGGCACCCCTAGGCTTAGGCTAAGGCACCCTAGGCTTAGGCTAGGGCACCCCTAGGCTTAGGCTAGGGAACCCCTAGGTTTAGGCTTGGTCACCCCTAGACTTAGGCTAGGGCACCCCTAGGCTTAGGCTAGGGCACCCCTAGCCTAAGGCTATGGCACCCCTAGGCTTTGGCTAGGGCACCCCATGGGTTAGACTAGGGCACCCCTAGGCTTAGGCTACGACACCCCTAGGCTTAGCCTAGGGCACCCATAGACTTAGGTTAAGGCTAGGGCTACTCTAGCCTAAGGCTAGTGCACCCCTTGGCTTAGGCTAGGGAACCCCTAGGCTTAGGTTAGGGCACCCCTAGGCTTAGGCTTGGGCACCCCTATTCTTAGGCTAGGGCACCCCTACTCTTAGGCTAGGGCACTCCTAGGCTTAAGCTAGGGCACCCCTAGGCTTTGGCTAGGGTACCCCTAGGCTTAGGCTATGGCTAGGGCTCCCCTAGCCTAAGGCTAGGGCACCCCAAGGCTTAGGCTAGGGCTCCCCTAGGCTTAGGCTAGGGCACCCCTAAGCTTAGGCTAGGGCACCCCTAGGTTTAGGGTAGGGCTATCCTTGGCTTAGGCTAAGGCTAGGGCTCCCCTAGCCTAAGGCTAAGGCAACCCTAGGCTTAGGCGAGGGCACACCTAGGCTTAGGCTAGGGCACCCGTAGCCTTAGGCTAGGGCACCCCTAGGCTTAGGCTAAGGCTAGGGCTCCCCTAGCCTAAGGCTAGGGCACCCCTAGGCTTAGGCTAGGGCTCCCCTAGCCTAAGGCTATGGCACCCCTAGGGTTAGGCTAGGGCACCCCTAAGCTTAGGCTAGGGCACCTCTAGACTTAGGCTAGGGCACCCCTAGGATTATGCTAGGGCACCTCTAGGCTTGGGCTAGGGCACCCCTAGGCTTAGGCTAAGGCTAGGGCACCCCTAGGCTCAGGCTAGGGCACCCCTAGTCTTAGGCTAGGACACCCCTAGGCTTAGGCTAGGGCACTCGTAGGCTTAGGCTAGGGCACCCCTAGGCTTACGCTAAGGCTAGGGCTCCCCTAGCCTAAGGCTAGGAATCCCCTAGCCTCTGGCAAGGGCACCCCTAGGTTTAGGCTAGGGCACCCCAGGCTTAGGCTAGGGCACCCCTATTCTTAGGCTAGGGCAACCCTACTCTTAGGCTAAGGCTAGGGCTCCCGTAGCCTAAGGCTAGGGCACCCCTCGGCTTAGGCTAGGGCACCCCTAGGCTTAGGCTAGGACACCCCTAGGCTTAGGCCAGGGCACCCATAGGCTTAGGGAAAGGCTAGGGCTACCCTAGCCTAAGGCTAGGGCACCCCTAGGCTTAGGCTAGGGCACCCCTAGGCTTAGGCTAGGGCACCCCTAGGCTTAGGCTAGGGCACCCCTAGGCTTAGGCTAAGGCACCCCTAGGCTTAGACTAGGGCACGATAGGCTTAGGCTAGGGCACCCCCAGGCTTAGGCTAAGGCTAGGGCTTCCCTAGCCTAAGGCTAGTGCACCCCTAGGCTTAGTCTAGGGAACCCCTAGGCTTAGGTTAGGGCACCACTAGGCTTAGGCTTGGTCACCCCTAGACTTCGGCTAGGGTACCCCTAGGCTTAAGCTAGGGTACCCTAGGCTTAGGCCAGGGCACCCCTAGGCTTAGGCTAAGGCTACGGCTCCCCTAGCCTCAGGCTAAGGCACCCCTAGATTCAGGCTATGGCACCCCTAGGCTTAGGTTAGGGTACCCCTAGGCTTAGGCTAGGGAACCCCTACGCTTAGGCTAAGCCTACGGCTCCCCTAGCCTCAGGCTATGGCACCCCTAGACTCAGGCTAGGTCACCCCTAGTTTTAGGGTAGGGCAATCCTAGGCTTAGGCTAAGGCTAGATCTCCCCTAGCCTCAGCCTAGGGCACCCCTAGGCTCAGGCTGGGGCACCCCTAGGCATAGGCTAGGGTACCCCTAGGCTTAGACTAGGGCACCCCTAGGCTTAGGCTAAGGCTACCGCTCCCCTAGCCTCAGGCTAGGGCACCCTAGACTCAGGGTATGGCACCACTAAGCTTATGCTAGGGCACCCCTAGGCTTAGGCTAGGGCACCCTTAGGCTTAGGGTAGGGCAACCCTAGGCTTAGGCTAAGGCTAGGGCACCCCTAGCCTAATTCAAGGGCACCCCTAGGCTTAGGCTAGGGCACCCCTAGGCTTAGGCTACGGTACCCCTAGGCATAGGCTAGGGCACCCTTAGGCTTATGCTAAGTCTACGGCTCCCCTGGCCTCAGGCTAGGGCACCCCTAGATTCAGGTTAGGGCACCCCTAGATTCAGACTAGGGCACCCCTAGGCTCAGGCTAGGGCACCCCTAGGCTTAGGCTAGGGCACCCCTAGGCTTAGGCTAAGGATAGTGTTCCCCTAGCCTAAGGCTAGGGCACCCCTAGGCTTAGGCTAAGGCTAGGGCTCCCATAGCCTAAGACTAGGGCACCCCTAGACTTAAGCTAGGGCACACCTAGCTTAGGCTAGGGTACCCCTAGGCTTAGGCTAGGGCACCCGTAGGCTTAGGCTAGGGCACACCTATTCTTAGGCTAGGGCACCCCTACTCTTAGGCTTGGGAAATCCTAGGCTTAGGCTAGGTCACCCCTAGGCTTAGGCTAGGGTACCCGAAGGCTTAGGCTAAGGCTAGGGCTCCCCTCTCCTAAGGCTAGGGGACCAGTAGGCTTAGGCTAGGGCACCCCTAGGCTTAGGCTAGCACTCCCCTAGGCTCAGGTTAGGGCACCCCTAGATTTAGGCTCAGCTAGGGCAACTCTAGTCTTAGGCTAGGGCACCCCTAGGCTTAGGCTAAGGCAAGGGCTCCCCGAGCATCAGGCTAGGGCACCCCTAGGCTCAGGCAAGGGCACACCTAGGCTTAGGCTAAGGCTAGGGCTCCCCGAGCCTAAGGCTAGGGCACCCCTAGGCTTAGGCTAGGGCACCCCTAAGCTTAGGCTAGGGTACCCCAAGGCTTAGGCTAGGGGACCCCTAGGCTTAGGCTGAGGCTACGGCTCCCCTAGCTTCAGGCTAGGGCACACCTAGACTCAGGCTAGGGCACCCCTAGGGTCGGGCTACGGCACCCCAAGCTTAGGCTAGGGCACCCCTAGGCTTAGGCTAACGCTAGGGCTCCTCTAGCCAAAGGCTAGGGCACCCCTAGGCTTAGGCTAGGGCACCCCTAGGCTTAGGCTAAGGCTAGGGCTCCCATAGCCTAAGGCTAGGGCACCTTTAGGCTTAGGCTAGTGCACCCTAGGCTTGGGCTAGGGCAGCCCTATTCTTATGCAAGGGCACCCCTACTCTTAGGCTAGGGCACTCCTAGGCATAGGCTAGGGCACCCCTAGGATTTTGCTAGGGCACCCCTAGGCTTAGGCTAGGGCACCCATAGACTGAGGCTTAGGCTAGGGCTCCCCTAGGCTTAGGCTAGGGCACCCCAGGCTTAGGCTAAGGCTAGGGCTCCTCTAGCCAAAGGCTAGGGCACCCCTAGGCTTAGGCTAGGGCACCCCTAGGCTTAGGCTAGGGCTCCCCTGGGCTTAGGCTAGAGAACCCCTAGGCTTAGGCTAAGGCTAGGGCTCCCATAGCCTAAGGCTAGGGCAGCCCTAGGCTTATGCAAGGGCACCCTAGGCTTAGGATAGGACAGCCATATTCTTAGGCCATGGCACCCCTACTCTTAGGCTAGGGCACTGTTAGGCTTAGGCTAGGGCAACCCTAGGCTTTGGCTAGGGCACTCCTAGGCTTAGGCTAAGGCTAGGTCTCCCCTAGCCTAAGGCTAGGGCACCCCTAGGCTTAGGCTAGGGCACCCATTGGCTTAGGCTAAGACTAGGGCTCCCCAAACCTAAGTCTATGGCACCCATAGGCTTAGGCTAGGGCACCGTAGGCTTAGGCTAGGGAACCCCTAGGCTTAGGCTAGGGCACCCCTTGGCTTAGGCTAGGGCATCCCTAGGCTAAGGCTAAGCCTAGGGCTCCCCTAACATAAGTCTAGGGCACCCCTAGGCTTAGGCTAGGACACCCCTAGGATTAGGCTAATGCAAGGGCTCCCCGAGCATCAGGCTAGGACACCCCTAGGCTGAGGCAAGGGCACACCTAGGCTTAGGCTAGGGCACCCCTAGGTTTAGGCTAAGGCTAGGGCTCCCCTAGCCTAACGCTAGGACTCCCCTAGGCCCAGCTAGGGCACCCTTAGGCTTAGGCTAGGGCACCCCTCGGCTTAGGCTAAGGCTAGGGCTCCCCTAGCCTAAGGCTAGGGCACCCCTATGCTTAGGCTAGGGCACCCCGAAGCTTAGGCTAGGGTACCCCTAGGCTTAGGCTAGGGCACCCCTAGGCTTAGGCTGAGGCTACGGCTCCCCTAGCCTCAGGCTAGGGCACCCCTAGACTCAGGCTAGGGCACCCCTAGGCTCGGGCTAGGGCACCCCAAGCTTAGGCTAGGGCACCCCTAGGCTTAGGCTAAGGCTTCGGCTCCTCTAGCCAAAGGCTAGGGCACCCCTAGGCACCTCTAGGCTTAGGCTAGTGCACCCTAGGCTTGGGCTAGGGCAGCCCTATTCTTATGTAAGGGCACCCCTACTCTTAGACTAGGGCACTCCTAGGTTTAGGCTAGGGCACCCCTAGGCTTTGGCTAGGGCACCCCTAGGCTTAGGCTAGGGATCCCCTAGGCTTAGGCTAAGTCACCCCTAGGCTTAGGATAGGACACCCCTAGGATTAGGCTAGGGCACCCATAGACTGAGGCTTAGGCTTGGGCTCCCCTAGGCTTGGGCTAGGGCACCCGTAGGCTTAGGCTAGGGCTCCCCTAGGCTTAGGCTAGAGAACCCCTAGGCTTAGGTTACGGCTAGGGCTCCCATAGCCTAAGGCTAGGGCAGCCCTAGGCTTAGGCTAGGGCACCCTAGGCTTAGGCTAGGGCAGCCATATTCTTAGGCTATGGCACCCCTACTCTTAGGCTAGGGCACTCTTAGGCTTAGGCTAGGGCACCCCTAGGCTTTGGCTAGGGCACTCCTAGGCTTAGGCTAAGGTTAGGTCTCCCCTAGCGTAAGGCTAGGGCACCCCTAGGTTTAGGCTAGGGCACCCATTGGCTTAGGCTAAGACTAGGGCTCCCCCAACCTAAGTCTATGGAACCCATAGGCTTAGGCTAGGGCACCCGTAGGCTTAGGCTAGGGAACCCCTAGGCTTAGGCTAGGGCACCCCTTGGCTTAGGCTAGGGCATCCCTAGGCTAAGGCTAAGCCTAGGGCTCCCCTAACCTAAGTCTAGGGCACCCCTAGGCTTAGGCTAGGACACCCCTAGGCTTAGGCCAGGGCACCCATAGGCTTAGGCTAAGGCTAGGGCTACCCTAGCCTAAGGCTAGGGCACCCCTAGACTTAGGCTAGGGCACCCCTAGGCTTAGGCTAGGGCACCACTAGGCTTAGGCTAGGGCACCCCTAGGCTTAAGCTAAGGCACCCCTAGGCTTAGACTAGGGCACGAGAGGCTTAGGCTAGGGCACCCCTAGGCTTAGGCTAAGGCTAGGGCTCCTCTAGCCTAAGGCTAGGGCACCCCTAGGCTTAGGCTAGGGAACCCCTAGGATTAGGTTAGGGCACCACTAGGCTTAGGCTTGGTCACTCCTAGACTTAGGCTAGGGCAACCCTAGGCTTAGGCTGGGGCACCACTAGGCTTAGGCTAAGGCTAGGCCTCCCCTCTCCTAAGGCTAGGGCACCCCTAGGCTCAGGCTAGGGCACCCCTAGGCTCAGGCAAGGGCACACCTAGGCTTAGGCTAGGGCACCCCTAGGTTTAGGCTAAGGCTAGGGCTCCCCTAGCCTAACTCTAGGACTCCCCTAGGCCCAGCTAGGGCACCCTTAGGCTTAGGCTAGGGCACCCCTCGGCTTAGGCTAAGGCTAGGGCTCCCCTAGCCGAAGGCTAGGGCACCCCTAGGCTTAGGCTAGGGCACCCCTAAGCTTAGGCTAGGGTACCCCAAGGCTTAGGCTAGGGCACCCCTAGGCTTAGGCTGAGGCTACGGCTCCCCTAGCCTCAGGCTAGGGCACACCTAGGCTTAGGCTAGGGCACCCGTAGGCTTAGGCTAGGGAACCCCTAGGCTTAGGCTAGGGCACCCCTTGGCTTAGGCTAGGGCATCCCTAGGCTAAGGCTAAGCCTAGGGCTCCCCTAACCTAAGTCTAGGGCACCCCTAGGCTTAGGCTAGGACAACCCTAGGCTTAGGCCAGGGCACACATAGGCTTAGGCTAAGGCTAGGGCTACCCTAGCCTAAGGCTAGGGCACCCTTAGGCTTAAGCTAGGGCACCCCTAGGCTTAGGCTAAGGCTAGGGCCCCTCTAGCCTAAGGCTAGGGCACACCTAGGCTTAGGCTAGGGAACCCCTAGGATTAGGTTAGGGCACCACTAGGCTTAGGCTTGGTCACCCGTAGACTTAGGCTAGGGCAACCCTAGGCTTAGGCTGGGGCTCCCCTAGGCTTAGGCTAAGGCTAGGGCTCCCCTCGCCTAAGGCTAGGGCACCCCTAGGCTCAGGCTAGGGCACCCCTAGGCTTAGGCTAGGGTACCCCTAGGCTTAGGCTAGGGTACCCTAGGCTTAGGCCAGGGCACCCCTAGGCTTAGGCTAGGGCACCCCTAGCCTTAGGCTAGGGCACCCCTAGGCTTAGGCTAAGGCAATGGCTCCCCTAGCCTAAGGCTAGGGCACCCCTAGGCTTAGGCTAGGGCTCTCCTAGCCTAAGGCTATGGCACCCCTAGGCTTAGGCTAGGGCATCCCTAAGCTAAGGCTAGGGCACCTCTAGTCTTAGGCTAGGGCACCCCTAGGCTTAGGGTAGGGCACCTCTAGGCTTAGGCAAGGGCACCCCTAGGCTTAGGCTAAGGCTAGGGCACCCCTAGGCTCAGGCTAGGGCACCCCTAGTCTTAGGCTAGGACACCCCTAGGCTTAGGCTAGGGCACCCGTAGGCTTAGGCTAGGGCACCCCTAGGCTTACGCTAAGGCTAGTGCTCCCCTAGCCTAAGGCTAGGAATCCCCTAGTCTTAGGCTAGGGCACCCCTAGGCTTAGGCTAGGGCACCCCTAGGCTTAGGTTAAGGCTAGGGCTCCCCTAGCTTAAGGCTAGGGCACCACTAGGCTTGGCTAGGGCACCCCTAGGCTTAGGCTAGGGCATCCCTAGGTTTAGGGCAGGGCAATCCTAGGCTTAGGCTAAGGGTAGGGCTCCCCTAGCCTCAGGTTAGGGCACCCCTAGGCTTAGGCTAGGGCACCCCTAGGCTTAGGCTAAGGCTAGGGCTCCCCTAGCCTAAGGCTAGGGCAGCCCTAGGCTTAGGCTACGGCACCCCTAGGCTTAAGCTATGGCACCCCTAGGTTTAGGCTAAGGCTAGGGCACCCCTAGGCTTAGGCTAGGGCACCCTAGGCTTAGACTAGGGCACCCCTATTCTTAGGCTAGGGCACCCCTACTCTTAGGCTAGGGCACTCGTAGGCTTAGGCTAGGGCACCCCTAGGCTTAGGCTAGGGCACCCTAGGCTTAGGCTAGGGCACCCCTAGGCTTAGGCTAGGGAACCCCTAGGTTTAGGCTTGGTCACCCCTAGACTTAGGCTAGGGCACCCCTAGGCTTAGGCTAGGGCACCCCTAGGCTTAGGCTAAGGCTAGGGCTCCCCTAGCCTAAGGCTATGGCACCCCTAGGCTTTGGCTAGGGCACCCCATGGGTTAGACTAGGGCACCCCTAGGCTTAGGCTACGACACCCCTAGGCTTAGCCTAGGGCACCCATAGACTTAGGTTAAGGCTAGGGCTACTCTAGCCTAAGGCTAGTGCACCCCTTGGCTTAGGCTAGGGAACCCCTAGGCTTAGGTTAGGGCACCCCTAGGCTTATGCTTGGGCACCCCTATTCTTAGGCTAGGGCACCCCTACTCTTAGGCTAGGGCACTCCTAGGCTTAAGCTAGGGCACCCCTAGGCTTTGGCTAGGGTACCCCTAGGCTTAGGCTATGGCTAGGGCTCCCCTAGCCTAAGGCTAGGGCACCCCAAGGCTTAGGCTAGGGCTCCCCTAGGCTTAGGCTAGGGCACCCCTAAGCTTAGGCTAGGGCACCCCTAGGTTTAGGGTAGGGCTATCCTTGGCTTAGGCTAAGGCTAGGGCTCCCCTAGCCTAAGGCTAAGGCAACCCTAGGCTTAGGCGAGGGCACACCTAGGCTTAGGCTAGGGCACCCGTAGCCTTAGGCTAGGGCACCCCTAGGCTTAGGCTAAGGCTAGGGCTCCCCTAGCCTAAGGCTAGGGCACCCCTAGGCTTAGGCTAGGGCTCCCCTAGCCTAAGGCTATGGCACCCCTAGGCTTAGGCTAGGGCACCCCTAAGCTTAGGCTAGGGCACCTCTAGACTTAGGCTAGGGCACACCTAGGATTAGGCTAGGGCACCTCTAGGCTTGGGCTAGGGCACCCCTAGGCTTAGGCTAAGGCTAGGGCACCCGTAGGCTCAGGCTAGGGCACCCCTAGTCTTAGGCTAGGACACCCCTAGGCTTAGGCTAGGGCACCCCTAGGCTTACGCTAAGGCTAGGGCTCCCCTAGCCTAAGGCTAGGAATCCCCTAGGCTCTGGCAAGGGCACCCCTAGGTTTAGGCTAGGGCACCCCAGGCTTAGGCTAGGGCACCCCTATTCTTAGGCTAGGGCAACCCTACTCTTAGGCTAAGGCTAGGGCTCCCGTAGCCTAAGGCTAGGGCACCCCTCGGCTTAGGCTAGGGCACCCCTAGGCTTAGGCTAGGACACCCCTAGGCTTAGGCCAGGGCACCCATAGGCTTAGGGAAAGGCTAGGGCTACCCTAGCCTAAGGCTAGGGCACCCCTAGGCTTAGGCTAGGGCACCCCTAGGCTTAGGCTAGGGCACCCCTAGGCTTAGGCTAGGGCACCCCTAGGCTTAGGCTAAGGCACCCCTAGGCTTAGACTAGGGCACGATAGGCTTAGGCTAGGGCACCCCTAGGCTTAGGCTAAGGCTAGGGCTTCCCTAGCCTAAGGCTAGGGCACCCCTAGGCTTAGTCTAGGGAACCCCTAGGCTTAGGTTAGGGCACCACTAGGCTTAGGCTTGGTCTCCCCTAGACTTCGGCTAGGGTACCCCTAGGCTTAAGCTATGGTACCCTAGGCTTAGGCCAGGGCACCCCTAGGCTTAGGCTAAGGCTACGGCTCCCCTAGCCTCAGGCTAAGGCACCCCTAGATTCAGGCTATGGCACCCCTAGGCTTAGGTTAGGGTACCCCTAGGCTTAGGCTAGGGAACCCCTACGCTTAGGCTAAGCCTACGGCTCCCCTAGCCTCAGGCTATGGCACCCCTAGACTCAGGCTAGGTCACCCCTAGTTTTAGGGTAGGGCAATCCTAGGCTTAGGCTAAGGCTAGATCTCCCCTAGCCTCAGCCTAGGGCACCCCTAGGCTCAGGCTGGGGCACCCCTAGGCTTAGGCTAGGGTACCCCTAGGCTTAGACTAGGGCACCCCTAGGCTTAGGCTAAGGCTACCGCTCCCCTAGCCTCAGGCTAGGGCACCCTAGACTCAGGGTATGGCACCACTAAGCTTATGCTAGGGCACCCCTAGGCTTAGGCTAGGGCACCCTTAGGCTTAGGGTAGGGCAACCCTAGGCTTAGGCTAAGGCTAGGGCACCCCTAGCCTAATTCAAGGGCACCCCTAGGCTTAGGCTAGGGCACCCCTAGGCTTAGGCTACGGTACCCCTAGGCATAGGCTAGGGCACCCTTAGGCTTATGCTAAGTCTACGGGTCCCCTGGCCTCAGGCTAGGGCACCCCTAGATTCAGGTTAGGGCACCCCTAGATTCAGACTAGGGCACCCCTAGGCTCAGGCTAGGGCACCCCTAGGCTTAGGCTAGGGCACCCCTAGGCTTAGGCTAAGGATAGTGTTCCCCTAGCCTAAGGCTAGGGCACCCCTAGGCTTAGGCTAAGGCTAGGGCTCCCATAGCCTAAGACTAGGGCACCCCTAGACTTAAGCTAGGGCACCCCTAGCTTAGGCTAGGGTACCCCTAGGCTTAGGCTAGGGCACCCGTAGGCTTAGGCTAGGGCACACCTATTCTTAGGCTAGGGCACCCCTACTCTTAGGCTTGGGAAATCCTAGGCTTAGGCTAGGTCACCCCTAGGCTTAGGCTAGGGTACCCGAAGGCTTAGGCTAAGGCTAGGGCTCCCCTCTCCTAAGGCTAGGGGACCAGTAGGCTTAGGCTAGGGCACCCCTAGGCTTAGGCTAGCACTCCCCTAGGCTCAGGCTAGGGCACCCCTAGATTTAGGCTAAGCTAGGGCAACTCTAGTCTTAGGCTAGGGCACCCCTAGGCTTAGGCTAAGGCAAGGGCTCCCCGAGCATCAGGCTAGGGCACCCCTAGGCTCAGGCAAGGGCACACCTAGGCTTAGGCTAGGGCACCCCTAGGTTTAGGCTAAGGCTAGGGCTCCCCTAGCCTAACTCTAGGACTCCCCTAGACCCAGCTAGGGCACCCTTAGGCTTAGGCTAGGGCACCCCTCGGCTTAGGCTAAGGCTAGGGCTCCCCGAGCCTAAGGCTAGGGCACCCCTAGGCTTAGGCTAGGGCACCCCTAAGCTTAGGCTAGGGTACCCCAAGGCTTAGGCTAGGGGACCCCTAGGCTTAGGCTGAGGCTACGGCTCCCCTAGCTTCAGGCTAGGGCACACCTAGACTCAGGCTAGGGCACCCCTAGGGTCGGGCTACGGCACCCCAAGCTTAGGCTAGGGCACCCCTAGGCTTAGGCTAACGCTAGGGCTCCTCTAGCCAAAGGCTAGGGCACCCCTAGGCTTAGGCTAGGGCACCCCTAGGCTTAGGCTAAGGCTAGGGCTCCCATAGCCTAAGGCTAGGGCACCTTTAGGCTTAGGCTAGTGCACCCTAGGCTTGGGCTAGGGCAGCCCTATTCTTATGCAAGGGCACCCCTACTCTTAGGCTAGGGCACTCCTAGGCATAGGCTAGGGCACCCCTAGGATTTGGCTAGGGCACCCCTAGGCTTAGGCTAGGGCACCCATAGACTGAGGCTTAGGCTAGGGCTCCCCTAGGCTTAGGCTAGGGCACCCCAGGCTTAGGCTAAGGCTAGGGCTCCTGTAGCCAAAGGCTAGGGCACCCCTAGGCTTAGGCTAGGGCACCCCTAGGCTTAGGCTAGGGCTCCCCTGGGCTTAGGCTAGAGAACCCCTAGGCTTAGGCTAAGGCTAGGGCTCCCATAGCCTAAGGCTAGGGCAGCCCTAGGCTTATGCAAGGGCACCCTAGGCTTAGGATAGGACAGCCATATTCTTAGGCCATGGCACCCCTACTCTTAGGCTAGGGCACTCTTAGGCTTAGGCTAGGGCAACCCTAGGCTTTGGCTAGGGCACTCCTAGGCTTAGGCTAAGGCTAGGTCTCCCCTAGCCTAAGGCTAGGGCACCCCTAGGCTTAGGCTAGGGCACCCATTGGCTTAGGCTAAGACTAGGGCTCCCCAAACCTAAGTCTATGGCACCCATAGGCTTAGGCTAGGGCACCGTAGGCTTAGGCTAGGGAACCCCTAGGCTTAGGCTAGGGCACCCCTTGGCTTAGGCTAGGGCATCCCTAGGCTAAGGCTAAGCCTAGGGCTCCCCTAACATAAGTCTAGGGCACCCCTAGGCTTAGGCTAGGACACCCCTAGGATTAGGCTAATGCAAGGGCTCCCCGAGCATCAGGCTAGGACACCCCTAGGCTGAGGCAAGGGCACACCTAGGCTTAGGCTAGGGCACCCCTAGGTTTAGGCTAAGGCTAGGGCTCCCCTAGCCTAACGCTAGGACTCCCCTAGGCCCAGCTAGGGCACCCTTAGGCTTAGGCTAGGGCACCCCTCGGCTTAGGCTAAGGCTAGGGCTCCCCTAGCCTAAGGCTAGGGCACCCCTATGCTTAGGCTAGGGCACCCCGAAGCTTAGGCTAGGGTACCCCTAGGCTTAGGCTAGGGCACCCCTAGGCTTAGGCTGAGGCTACGGCTCCCCTAGCCTCAGGCTAGGGCACCCCTAGACTCAGGCTAGGGCACCCCTAGGCTCGGGCTAGGGCACCCCAAGCTTAGGCTAGGGCACCCCTAGTCTTAGGCTAAGGCTTCGGCTCCTCTAGCCAAAGGCTAGGGCACCCCTAGGCACCTCTAGGCTTAGGCTAGTGCACCCTAGGCTTGGGCTAGGGCAGCCCTATTCTTATGTAAGGGCACCCCTACTCTTAGACTTGGGCACTCCTAGGTTTAGGCTAGGGCACCCCTAGGCTTTGGCTAGGGCACCCCTAGGCTTAGGCTAGGGATCCCCTAGGCTTAGGCTAAGGCACCCCTAGGCTTAGGCTAGGACACCCCTAGGATTAGGCTAGGGCACCCATAGACTGAGGCTTAGGCTTGGGCTCCCCTAGGCTTGGGCTAGGGCACCCGTAGGCTTAGGCTAGGGCTCCCCTAGGCTTAGGCTAGAGAACCCCTAGGCTTAGGCTACGGCTAGGGCTCCCATAGCCTAAGGCTAGGGCAGCCCTAGGCTTAGGCTAGGGCACCCTAGGCTTAGGCTAGGGCAGCCATATTCTTAGGCTATGGCACCCCTACTCTTAGGCTAGGGCACTCTTAGGCTTAGGCTAGGGCACCCCTAGGCTTTGGCTAGGGCACTCCTAGGCTTAGGCTAAGGTTAGGTCTCCCCTAGCGTAAGGCTAGGGCACCCCTAGGTTTAGGCTAGGGCACCCATTGGCTTAGGCTAAGACTAGGGCTCCCCCAACCTAAGTCTATGGAACCCATAGGCTTAGGCTAGGGCACCCGTAGGCTTAGGCTAGGGAACCCCTAGGCTTAGGCTAGGGCACCCCTTGGCTTAGGCTAGGGCATCCCTAGGCTAAGGCTAAGCCTAGGGCTCCCCTAACCTAAGTCTAGGGCACCCCTAGGCTTAGGCTAGGACACCCCTAGGCTTAGGCCAGGGCACCCATAGGCTTAGGCTAAGGCTAGGGCTACCCTAGCCTAAGGCTAGGGCACCCCTAGGCTTAGGCTAGGGCACCCCTAGGCTTAGGCTAGGGCACCACTAGGCTTAGGCTAGGGCACCCCTAGGCTTAAGCTAAGGCACCCCTAGGCTTAGACTAGGGCACGAGAGGCTTAGGCTAGGGCACCCCTAGGCTTAGGCTAAGGCTAGGGCTCCTCTAGCCTAAGGCTAGGGCACCCCTAGGCTTAGGCTAGGGAACCCCTAGGATTAGGTTAGGGCACCACTAGGCTTAGGCTTGGTCACTCCTAGACTTAGGCTAGGGCAACCCTAGGCTTAGGCTGGGGCACCCCTAGGCTTAGGCTAAGGCTAGGCCTCCCCTCTCCTAAGGCTAGGGCACCCCTAGGCTCAGGCTAGGGCACCCCTAGGCTCAGGCAAGGGCACACCTAGGCTTAGGCTAGGGCACCCCTAGGTTTAGGCTAAGGCTAGGGCTCCCCTAGCCTAACTCTAGGACTCCCCTAGGCCCAGCTAGGGCACCCTTAGGCTTAGGCTAGGGCACCCCTCGGCTTAGGCTAAGGCTAGGGCTCCCCTAGCCTAAGGCTAGGGCACCCCTAGGCTTAGGCTAGGGCACCCCTAAGCTTAGGCTAAGGTACCCCAAGGCTTAGGCTAGGGCACCCCTAGGCTTAGGCTGAGGCTACGGCTCCCCTAGCCTCAGGCTAGGGCACACCTAGGCTTAGGTTAGGGCACCCGTAGGCTTAGGCTAGGGCTCCCCTAGGCTTAGGCTAGAGAACCCCTAGGCTTAGGCTAAGGCTAGGGCTCCCATAGCCTAAGGCTAGGGCAGCCCTAGGCTTAGGCAAGGGCACCCTAGGCTTAGGCTAGGGCAGCCATATTCTTAGGCTATGGCACCCCTACTCTTAGGCTAGGGCACTCTTAGGCTTAGTCTTGGGCACCTCTAGGCTTTGGCTAGGGCACTCCTAGGCTTAGGCTAAGGCTAGGTCTCCCCTAGCCTAAGGCTAGGGCACCCCTAGGCTTAGGCTAGGGCACCCATTGGCTTAGGCTAAGACTAGGGCTCCCCAAACCTAAGTCTATGGCACCCATAGGCTTAGGCTAGGGCACCCGTAGGCTTAGGCTAGGGAACCCCTAGGCTTAGGCTAGGGCACCCCTTGGCTTAGGCTAGGGCATCCCTAGGCTAAGGCTAAGCCTAGGGCTCCCCTAACATAAGTCTAGGGCACCCCTAGGCTTAGGATAGGACACCCCTAGGCTTAGGCTAAGGCAAGGGCTCCCCGAGCATCAGGCTAGGGCACCCCTAGGCTCAGGCAAGGGCACACCTAGGCTTAGGCTAGGGCACCCCTAGGTTTAGGCTAAGGCTAGGGCTCCCCTAGCCTAACGCTAGGACTCCCCTAGGCCCAGCTAGGGCACACTTAGGCTTAGGCTAGGGCACCCCTTGGCTTAGGCTAAGGCTAGGGCTCCCCAAACCTAAGTCTATGGCACCCATAGGCTTAGGCTAGGGCACCCGTAGGCTTAGGCTAGGGAACCCCTAGGCTTACGCTAGGGCACCCCTTGGCTTAGGCTAGGGCATCCCTAGGCTAAGGCTAAGCCTAGGGCTCCCCTAACCTAAGTATAGGGCACCCCTAGGCTTAGGCTAGGACACCCCTAGGCTTAGGCCAGGGCACCCCTAGGCTTAGGCTAGGGCACCCCTAAGCTTAGGCTAGGGTACCCCTAGGCTTAGGCTAGGGCACCCCTAGGCTTAGGCTGAGGCTACGGCTCCCCTAGCCTCAGGCTAGGGCACCCCTAGGCTCGGGCTAGGGCACCCCAAGCTTAGGCTAGGGCACCCCTAGGCTTACGCTAAGGCTAGGGCTCCCCTAGCCTAAGGCTAGGAATCCCCTAGGCTCAGGCAAGGGCACCCCTAGGTTTAGGCTAGGGCACCCCAGGCTTAGGCTAGGGCACCCCTATTCTTAGGCTAGGGCACCCCTACTCTTAGGCTAAGGCTAGGGCTCCCGTAGCCTAACGCTAGGACTCCCCTAGGCCCAGCTAGGGCACACTTAGGCTTAGGCTAGGGCACCCCAAACCTAAGTCTATGGCACCCATAGGCTTAGGCTAGGGCACCCGTAGGCTTAGGCTAGGGAACCCCTAGGCTTAGGCTAGGGCACCCCTTGGCTTAGGCTAGGGCATCCCTAGGCTAAGGCTAAGCCTAGGGCTCCCCTAACCTAAGTATAGGGCACCCCTAGGCTTAGGCTAGGACACCCCTAGGCTTAGGCCAGGGCACCCCTAGGCTTAGGCTAGGGCACCCCTAAGCTTAGGCTAGGGTACCCCTAGGCTTAGGCTAGGGCACCCCTAGGCTTAGGCTGAGGCTACGGCTCCCCTAGCCTCAGGCTAGGGCACCCCTAGGCTCGGGCTAGGGCACCCCAAGCTTAGGCTAGGGCACCCCTAGGCTTACGCTAAGGCTAGGGCTCCCCTAGCCTAAGGCTAGGAATCCCCTAGGCTCAGGCAAGGGCACCCCTAGGTTTAGGCTAGGGCACCCCAGGCTTAGGCTAGGGCACCCCTATTCTTAGGCTAGGGCACCCCTACTCTTAGGCTAAGGCTAGGGCTCCCGTAGCCTAAGGCTAGGGCACCCCTCGGCTTAGGCTAGGGCACCCCTAGGCTTAGGCTAGGACACCCCTAGGCTTAGGCCAGGGCACCCATAGGCTTAGGCTAAGGCTAGGGCTACCCTAGCCTAAGGCTAGGGCACCCCTAGGCTTAGGCTAGGGCACCCCTAGGCTTAGGCTAGGGCACCCCTAGGCTTAGGCTAAGGCACCCCTAGGCTTAGACTAGGGCACGATATGCTTAGGCTAGGGCACCCCTAGGCTTAGGCTAAGGCTAGGGCTTCCCTAGCCTAAGGCTAGGGCACCCCTAGGCTTAGTCTAGGGAACCCCTAGGCTTAGGTTAGGGCACCACTAGGCTTAGGCTTGGTCACCCCTAGACTTCGGCTAGGGTACCCCTAGGCTTAAGCTAGGGTACCCTAGGCTTAGGCCAGGGCACCCCTAGGCTTAGGCTAAGGCTACGGCTCCCCTAGCCTCAGGCTAAGGCACCCCTAGATTCAGGCTATGGCAACCCTAGGCTTAGGTTAGAGTACCCCTAGGCTTAGGCTAGGGAACCCCTACGCTTAGGCTAAGCCTACGGCTCCCCTAGCCTCAGGCTAGGGCACCCCTAGACTCAGGCTAGGTCACCCCTAGTTTTAGGGTAGGGCAATCCTAGGCTTAGGCTAAGGCTAGATCTCCCCTAGCCTCAGCCTAGGGCACCCCTAGGCTCAGGCTGGGGCATCCCTAGGCTTAGGCTAGGGTACCCCTAGGCTTAGACTAGGGCACCCCTAGGCTTAGGCTAAGGCTACCGCTCCCCTAGCCTCAGGCTAGGGCACCCTAGACTCAGGGTATGGCACCACTAGGCTTATGCTAGGGCACCCCTAGGCTTAGGCTATGGCACCCTTAGGCTTAGGGTAGGGCAACCCTAGGCTTAGGCTAAGGCTTCGGCACCCCTAGCCTAATTCAAGGGCACCCCTAGGCTTAGGCTAGGGCACCCCTAGGCTTAGGCTACGGTACCCCTAGGCATAGGCTAGGGCACCCTTAGGCTTATGCTAAGTCTACGGCTCCCCTGGCCTCAGGCTAGGGCACCCCTAGATTCAGGTTAGGGCACCCCTAGATTCAGACTAGGGCACCCCTAGGCTCAGGCTAGGGCACCCCTAGGCTTAGGCTAGGGCACCCCTAGGCTTAGGCTAAGGATAGTGTTCCCCTAGCCTAAGGCTAGGGCACCCCTAGGCTTAGGCTAAGGCTAGGGCTCCCATAGCCTAAGACTAGGGCACCCCTAGACTTAAGCTAGGGCACCCCTAGCTTAGGCTAGGGTACCCCTAGGCTTAGGCTAGGGCACCCGTAGGCTTAGTCTAGGGCACCCCTATTCTTAGGCTAGGGCACCCCTACTCTTAGGCTTGGGAAATCCTAGGCTTAGGCTAGGTCACCCCTAGGCTTAGGCTAGGGTACCCGAAGGCTTAGGGTAAGGCTAGGGCTCCCCTAGCCTAAGGCTAGGGCACCCCTAGGCTTAGGCTAGGGCACCCCTAGGCTTAGGCTAGGACACCCCTAGGCTTAGGGTAGGGCACCCATAGACTTAGTCTAAGGCTAGGGCTACCCTAGCCTAAGGCTAGGGCACCCGTAGGCTTAGGCTAGGGCACCCCTAGGCTTATGCTGGGGCACACCTAGGCTTAGGCTAAGGCTAGGGCTCCCCTCTCCTAAGGCTAGGGGACCACTAGGCTTAGGCTAGGGCACCCCTAGGCTTAGGGTAGGACACCCCTAGGCTTAGGCTAGGGGACCCCTAGGCTTAGGCTAGGGCACCCCTAGACTCAGGGTATGCCACCCCTCGGCTCAGGCTAGGGCACCCCTAGATTTAGGCTCAGGCTAGGGCAACTCTAGTCTTTGCTAGGGCACCCCTAGGCTTAGGCTAAGGCAAGGGCTTCCTGAGCATCAGGCTAGGGCACCCCTAGGCTCAGGCAAGGGCACACCTAGGCTTAGGCTAGGGCACCCCTAGGTTTAGGCTAAGGCTAGGGCTCCCCTAGCCTACCTCTAGGACTCCCCTAGGCCCAGCTAGGGCACCCTTAGGCTTAGGCTAGGGCACCCCTCGGCTTAGGCTAAGGCTAGGACTCCCCTAGCCTAAGGCTAGGGCAACCCTAGGCTTAGGCTAGGGCACCCCTAAGCTTAGGCTAGGGTACCCCAAGGCTTAGGCTAGGGCACCCCTAGGCTTAGGCTGAGGCGCTGGCTCCCCTAACCTCAGGCTAGGGCACCCCTAGACTCAGGCTAGGGCATCCCTAGGGTCGGGCTACGGCACCCCAAGCTTAGGCTAGGGCACCCCTAGGCTTAGGCTAAGGCTAGGGCTCCTCTAGCCAAAGGCTAGGGCACCCCTAGGCTTAGGCTAGGGCACCCCTAGGCTTAGGCTAAGGCTAGGGCTCCCATAGCCTAAGGCTAGGGCACCTCTAGGCTTAGGCTAGTGCACTCTAGGCTTGGGCTAGGGCAGCCCTATTCTTATGCAAGGGCACCCCTACTCTTAGGCTAGGGCACTCCTAGGCTTAGGCTAGGGCACCCCTAGGCTTTGGCTAGGGCACCCCTAGGCTTAGGCTAGGGCTCCCCTAGGCTTAGGCTAAGGCACCCCTAGGCTTAGGCTAGGACACCCCTAGGATTAGGCTAGGGCACCCATAGACTGAGGCTTAGGCTACGGCTCCCCTAGGCTTAGGCTAGGGCACCCCAGGCTTAGGCTAAGGCTAGGGCTCCTCTAGCCAAAGGCTAGGGCACCCCTAGGCTTAGGTTAGGGCACCCGTAGGCTTAGGCTAGGGCTCCCCTAGGCTTAGGCTAGAGAACCCCTAGGCTTAGGCTAAGGCTAGGGCTCCCATAGCCTAAGGCTAGGGCAGCCCTAGGCTTAGGCAAGGGCACCCTAGGCTTAGGCTAGGGCAGCCATATTCTTAGGCTATGGCACCCCTACTCTTAGGCTAGGGCACTCTAAGGCTTAGGCTAGGGCACCCCTAGGCTTTGGCTAGGGCACTCCTAGGCTTAGGCTAAGGCTAGGTCTCCCCTAGCCTAAGGCTAGGGCACCCCTAGGCTTAGGCTAGGGCACCCATTGGCTTAGGCTAAGACTAGGACTCCCCAAACCTAAGTCTATGGCACCCATAGGCTTAGGCTAGGGCACCCGTAGGCTTAGGCTAGGGAACCCCTAGGCTTAGGCTAGGGCACCCCTTGGCTTAGGCTAGGGCATCCCTAGGCTAAGGCTAAGCCTAGGGCTCCCCTAACATAAGTCTAGGGCACCCCTAGGCTTGGGCTAGGACACCCCTAGGCTTAGGCTAAGGCAAGGGCTCCCCGAGCATGAGGCTAGGGCACCCCTAGGCTCAGGCAAGGGCACACCTAGGCTTAGGCTAGGGCACCCCTAGGTTTAGTCTAAGGCTAGGGCTCCCCTAGCCTAACGCTAGGACTCCCCTAGGCCCAGCTAGGGCACCCTTAGGCTTAGGCTAGGGCACCCCTCGGCTTAGGCTAAGGCTAGGGCTCCCCTAGCCTAAGGCTAGGGCACCCCTAGGCTTAGGCTAGGGCACCCCTAAGCTTAGGCTAGGGTACCCCTAGGCTTAGGCTATGGCACCCCTAGACTTAGGCTGAGGCTACGGCTCCCCTAGCCTCAGGCTAGGGCACCCCTAGACTCAGGTTAGGGCACCCCTAGGCTCGGGCTAGGGCACCCCAAGCTTAGGCTAGGGCACCCCTAGGCTTAGGCTAAGGCTAGGGCTCCTCTAGCCAAAGGCTAGGGCACCCCTAGGCACCTCTAGGCTTAGGCTAGTGCACCCTAGGCTTGGGCTAGGGCAGCCCTATTCTTATGTAAGGGCACCCCTACTCTTAGGCTAGGGCACTCCTAGGCTTAGGCTAGGGCACCCCTAGGCTTTGGCTAGGGCACCCCTAGGCTTAGGCTAGGGTACCCTAAGGCTTAGGGTAAGGCTAGGGCTCCCCTAGCCTAAGGCTAGGGCACCCCTAGGCTTAGGCTGGGGCACCCCTAGGCTTAGGCTAAGGCTAGGGCTCCCATAGCCTAAGGCTAGGGCACCTCTAGGCTTAGGCTAGTGCACTCTAGGCTTGGGCTAGGGCAGCCCTATTCTTATGCAAGGGCACCCCTACTCTTAGGCTAGGGCACTCCTAGGCTTAGGCTAGGGCACCCCTAAGCTTTGGCTAGGGCACCCCTAGGCTTAGGCTAGGGCTCCCCTAGGCTTAGGCTAAGGCACCCCTAGGCTTAGGCTAGGACACCCCTAGGATTAGGCTAGGGCACCCATAGACTGAGGCTTAGGCTACGGCTCCCCTAGGCTTAGGCTAGGGCACCCCAGGCTTAGGCTAAGGCTAGGGCTCCTCTAGCCAAAGGCTAGGGCACCCCTAGGCTTAGGTTAGGGCACCCGTAGGCTTAGGCTAGGGCTCCCCTAGGCTTAGGCTAGAGAACCCCTAGGCTTAGGCTAAGGCTAGGGCTCCCATAGCCTAAGGCTAGGGCAGCCCTAGGCTTATGCAAGGGCACCCTAGGCTTAGGCTAGGGCAGCCATATTCTTAGGCTATGGCACCCCTACTCTTAGGCTAGGGCACTCTTAGGCTTAGGCTAGGGCACCCCTAGGCTTTGGCTAGGGCACTCCTAGGCTTAGGCTAAGGCTAGGTCTCCCCTAGCCTAAGGCTAGGGCACCCCTAGGCTTAGGCTAGGGCACCCATTGGCTTAGGCTAAGACTAGGGCTCCCCAAACCTAAGTCTATGGCACCCATAGGCTTAGGCTAGGGCACCCGTAGGCTTAGGCTAGGGAACCCCTAGGCTTAGGCTAGGGCACCCCTTGGCTTAGGCTAGGGCATCCCTAGGCTAAGGCTAAGCCTAGGGCTCCCCTAACATAAGTCTAGGGCACCCCTAGGCTTGGGCTAGGACACCCCTAGGCTTAGGCTAAGGCTAGGGCTCCTCTAGCCAAAGGCTAGGGCAACCTAAGGCTTAGGCTAGGGCACCCGTAGGCTTAGGCTAGGGCTCCCCTAGGCTTAGGCTAGAGAACCCCTAGGCTTAGGCTAAGGCTAGGGCTCCCATAGCCTAAGGCTAGAGCAGCCCTAGGCTTAGGCTAGGGCACCCTAGGCTTAGGCTAGGGCAGCCATATTCTTAGGCTATGGCACCCCTACTCTTAGGCTAGGGCACTCTTAGGCTTAGGCTAGGGCACCCCTAGGCTTTGGCTAGGGTACTCCTAGGCTTAGGCTAAGGCTAGGTCTCCCCTAGCGTAAGGCTAGGGCACCCCTAGGCTTAGGCTAGGGCACCAACTGGCTTAGGCTAAGACTAGGGCTCCCCAAACCTAAGTCTATGGCACCCATAGGCTTAGGCTAGGGCACCCGCAGGCTTAGGCTAGGGAACCCCTAGGCTTAGGCTAGGGCACCCCTTGGCTTAGGCTAGGGCATCCCTAGGCTAAGGCAAAGCCTAGGGCTCCCCTAACCTAAGTCTAGGGTACCCCTAGGCTTAGGCTAGGACACCCCTAGGCTTAGGCCAGGGCACCCATAGGCTTAGGCTAAGTTTAGGGCTACCCTAGCCTAAGGCTAGGGCACCCCTAGGCTAAGTCTAGGGCACCCCTAGGCTTAGGCTAGGGCACCCCTAGGCTTAGGCTAAGGCACCCCTAGGCTTAGACTAGGGCACGATAGGCTTAGGATAGGGCACCCCTAGGCTTAGGCTAAGGCTAGGGTTCCTCTAGCCTAAGGCTAGGGCACCCCTAGCCTTAGGCTAGGGAACCCCTAGGATTAGGTTAGGGCACCACTAGGCTTTGGCTTGGTCACCCCTAGACTTAGGCTAGGGCACCCCTAGGCTTAGGCTAAGGCTAGGGCTCCCCTCGCATAAGGCTAGGGCACCCCTAGGCTCAGGCTAGGGCACCCGTAGGCTTAGGCTAGGGTACCCCTAGGCTTAGGCTAGGGTACCCTAGGCTTAGGCCAGGGCACCCCTAGGATTAGGCTAGGACACACCTAGCCTTAGGCTAGGGCACCCCTAGGCTTATGCTAACGCTAGGGCTCCCCTAGCCTAAGGCTAGGGCACCCCTAGGCTTAGGCTAGGGCTCCCCTAGCCTAAGGCTAGGGCACCATTAGGCTTAGGCTAGGGCACCCCTAAGCTTAGGCTAGGGCACCTCTAGACTTAGGCTAGGGCACCCCTAGGCTTAGGCTAGGGCACCTCTAGGCTTAGGCAAGTGCACCCCTAGGCTTAGGCTAAGGCTAGGGCACCCCTAGGCTCAGGCTAGGGCACCCCCAGTCTTAGGCTAGGACACCCCTAGGCTTAGGCTAGGGCACCCGTAGGCTTAGGCTAGGGCACCCCTAGGCTTACGCTAAGGCTAGGGCTCCCCTAGCCTAAGGCTAGCAATCCCCTAGGCTCAGGCAAGGGCACCCCTAGGTTAAGGCTAGGGAACCCCAGGCTTAGGCTAGGGCACCCCTATTCTTAGGTTAGGGCACCCCTACTCTTAGGCTAAGGCTAGGGCTCCCCTAGTCAAAGGCTAGGGGACCCCTCGGCTTAGGCTAGGGTACCCCTAGGCTTAGGCTAGGACACCCCTAGGCTTAGGCCAGGGCACCCATAGGCTTAGGTTAAGGCTAGTGCTACCCTAGCCTAAGGCTAGGGCACCCCTAGGCTAAGGCTAGGGCACCCCTAGGCATAGGCTAAGGCACCCCTAGGCTTAGGCTAGGGCACCCCTAGGCTTAGGCTAAGGCACCCCTAGGCTTAGACTAGGGCACGATAGGCTTAGGCTAGGGCACCCCTAGGCTTAGGCTAAGGCTAGGGCTCCCCTAGCCTAAGGCTAGGGCACCCCTAGGCTTAGGCTAGGGTACCCCTAGGCTTAGGTTAGGGCACCACTAGGCTTAGGCTAGGGCACCCCTAGGCTTAGGCTAAGGCTAGGGCTCCCCTAGCCTAAGGCTAGGGCACCCCTAGGCTTATGCTAGGGTACCCTATGCTTAGGCCAGTGCACCCCTAGGCTTAGGCTAAGGCTACGGCTCCCCTAGCCTCAGGCTAAGGCACCCCTAGACTCAGGCTATGACACCCCTAGGCTTAGGTTAGGGTACCCCTAGGCTTAGGCTAGGGAACCCCTACGCTTAGGCTAAGCCTACGGCTCCCCTAGCCTCCGGCTAGGGCACCCCTAGTCTCAGGCTAGGTCACCCCTAGTTTTAGGGTAGGGCAATCCTAGGCTTAGGCTAAGGCTAGATCTCCCCTAGCCTCAGCCTAGGGCACCCCTACGCTCAGGCTGGGGCACCCCTAGGCTTAGGCTAGGGTACCCTTAGGCTTAGACTAGGGCACCCCTAGGCTTAGGCTAAGGCTACCGCTCCCCTAGCCTCAGGCTAGGGCACCCAAGACTCAGGGTATGGCACCACTAGGCTTATGCTAGGGCACCCCTAGGCTTAGGCTAGGGCACCCTTAGGCTTAGGCTAGGGCAACCCTAGGCTTAGGCTAAGGCTAGGGCACCCCTAGCCTAATTCAAGGGCACCCCTAGGCTTAGGCTAGGGCACCCCTAGGCTTAGGCTACGGTACCCCTAGGCATAGGCTAGGGCACCCTTAGGCTTATGCTGGGGCACACCTAGGCTTAGGCTAAGGCTAGGGCTCCCCTCTCCTAAGGCTAGGGGACCACTAGACTCAGGTTAGGGCACCCCTAGATTCAGACTAGGGCACCCCTAGGCTCAGGCTAGGGCACCCCTAGGCTTAGGCTAGGGCACCCCTAGGCTTAGGCTAAGGATAGTGTTCCCCTAGCCTAAGGCTAGGGCACCCCTAGGCTTAGGCTAAGGCTAGGGCTCCCATAGCCTAAGGCTAGGGCACCCCTAGACTTAAGCTAGGGCACCCCTAGCTTAGGCTAGGGTACCCGAAGGCTTAGGGTAAGGCTAGGGCTCCCCTAGCCTAAGGCTAGGGCACCCCTAGGCTTAGGCTAGGGCACCCCTAGGCTTAGGCTAGGACACCCCTAGGCTTAGGTTAGGGCACCCATAGACTTAGGCTAAGGCTAGGGCTACCCTAGCCTAAGGCTAGGGAACCCATAGGCTTAGGCTAGGGCACCCCTAGGCTTATGCTGGGGCACACCTAGGCTTAGGCTAAGGCTAGGGCTCCCCTCTCCTAAGGCTAGGGGACCACTAGGCTTAGGCTAGGGCACCCCTAGGCTTAGGGTAGGACACCCCTAGGCTTAGGCTAGGGCACCCCTAGGCTTAGGCTAGCACTCCCCTAAGCTCAGGCTAGGGCACCCCTAGATTTAGGCTCAGGCTAGGGCAACTCTAGTCTCTGCTAGGGCACCCCTAGGCTTAGGCTAAGGCAAGGGCTCCCCGAGCATCAGGCTAGGGCACCCCTAGGCTCAGGCAAGGGCACACCTAAGCTTAGGCTAGGGCACCCCTAGGTTTAGGCTAAGGCTAGGGCTCCCCTAGCCTAACTCTAAGACTCCCCTAGGCCCAGCTAGGGCACCCTTAGGCTTAGGCTAGGGCACCCCTCGGCTTAGGCTAAGGCTAGGGCTCCCCTAGCCTAAGGCTAGGGCACCCCTAGGCTTAGGCTAGGGCACCCCTAAGCTTAGGCTAGGGTACCCCAAGGCTTAGGCTAGGGCACCCCTAGGCTTAGGCTGAGGCTATGGCTCCCCTAACCTCAGGCTAGGGCACCCCTAGACTCAGGCTAGGGCACCCCTAGTGTCGGGCTACGGCACCCCAAGCTAAGGCTAGGGCACCCCTAGGCTTAGGCTAAGGCTAGGGCTCCTCTAGCCAAAGGCTAGGGCACCCCTAGGCTTAGGCTAGGGTACCCCTAGGCTTAGGCTAAGGCTAGGCCTCCCATAGCCTAAGGCTAGGGCACCTCTAGGCTTAGGCTAGTGCACCCTAGGCTTGGGCTAGGGCAGCCCTATTCTTATGCAAGGGCACCCCTACTCTTAGGCTAGGGCACTCCTAGGCTTAGGCTAGGGCACCCCTAGGCTTTGGCTAGGGCACCCCTAGGCTTAGGCTAGGGCTCCCCTAGGCTTAGGCTAAGGCACCCCTAGGCTTAGGCTAGGACACCCCTAGGATTAGGCTAGGGCACCCATAGACTGAGGCTTAGGCTACGGCTCCCCTAGGCTTAAGCTAGGGCACCCCAGGCTTAGGCTAAGGCTAGGGCTCCTCTAGCCAAAGGCTAGGGCACCCCTAGGCTTAGGTTAGGGCACCCGTAAGCTTAGGCTAGGGCTCCCCTAGGCTTAGGCTAGAGAACCCCTAGGCTTAGGCTAAGGCTAGGGCTCCCATAGCCTAAGGCTAGGGCAGCCCTAGGCTTAGGCAAGGGCACCCTAGGCTTAGGCTAGGGCAGCCATATTCTTAGGCTATGGCACCCCTACTCTTAGGCTAGGGCACTCTTAGGCTTAGGCTAGGGCACCCCTAGGCTTTGGCTAGGGCACTCCTAGGCTTAGGCTAAGGCTAGGTCTCCCCTAGCCTAAGGCTAGGGCACCCCTAGGCTTAGGCTAGGGCACCCATTGGCTTAGGCTAAGACTAGGGCTCCCCAAACCTAAGTCTATGGCACCCATAGGCTTAGGCTAGGGCACCCGTAGGCTTAGGCTAGGGAACCCCTAGGCTTAGGCTAGGGCACCCCTTGGCTTAGGCTAGGGCATCCCTAGGCTAAGGCTAAGCCTAGGGCTCCCCTAACATAAGTCTAGGGCACCCCTAGGCTTGGGCTAGGACACCCCTAGGCTTAGGCCAGGGCACCCATAGGCTTAGGCTAAGGCTAGGGCTACCCTAGCCTAAGGCTAGGGCACCCCTAGGCTTAGTCTAGGGCACCCCTAGGCTTAGGCTAGGGCACCCCTAGGCTTAGGCTAGGGCACCCCTAGGCTTAGGCTAAGGCACCCCTAGGCTTAGACTAGGGCACGATAGGCTTAGGCTAGGGCACCCCTAGGCTTAGGCTAAGGCTAGGGCTCCTCTAGCCTAAGGCTAGCGCACCCCTAGCCTTAGGCTAGGGAACCCCTAGGATTAGGTTAGGGCACCACTAGGCTTTGGCTTGATCACCCCTAGACTTAGGCTAGGGCACCCCTAGGCTTAAGCTAAGGCTAGGGCTCCCCTCGCATCAGGCTAGGGCACCCCTAGGCTCAGGCTAGGGCACCCCTAGGCTTAGGCTAGGGTACCCCTAGGCTTAGGCTAGGGTACCCTAGGCTTAGGCCAGGGAACCCCTAGGATTAGGCTAGGACACACCTAGCCTTAGGCAAGGGCACCCCTAGGCTTATGCTAACTCTAGGGCTCCCCTAGCCTAAGGCTAGGGCACCCCTAGGCTTAGGCTAGGGCTCCCCTAGCCTAAGGCTAGGGCACCCCTAGGCTTAGGCTAGGGCACCCCTAAGCTTAGGCTAGGGCACCTCTAGACTTAGGCTAGGGCACCCCTAGTCTTAGGCTAGGACACCCCTAGGCTTAGGCTAGGG